>NC_058106.1:17238510-17538510 GCF_914725855.1 Thunnus albacares
ATTCCTCTTTATTTTGGAAAAATATTGCGCTGTTTTCCAGTAATAAAAATGACAGGCTCTGTACATACGACTTCTCTCTTAAATACAACACAGTCACAGTGGTCTCAAGTGCCTAACACATACATGCATACATACTTACATACATTATCTGCCAAATAAAAACAATCCAACTTAAATTATAACAGGTTTAACAAAAAAAATCACAACAAAATGGGAACACAAATAATTACATAATTAAGTTAAAAGAATACATCTTTCTTTAGATAACAAATAAAATAAAAAACAGGAAACAAAATGATCCTAACCAATGGCAGGCAGGGTTATGGTGTCCTTCAATTGGCTAATAGTGGAAGACTGGGGGGGGTGGGGGGTGAAGGGAGCGGGAGTGGGCAGTGCATACATTGACACCACACACAGGCATCACCTCCTCTGTACACACACACTCATACACACTCATACACACACACACCTCCATAGTGCAATGATGTCTTGGCAGTTAAGACTAGTCCTTTATAGCTCAATTTGGAAACCCGACAGCATCAGAGGTTGGGACAGTTTTGCAAACTATGCAACGATTTAGACAATTTTGTCAAGCAATGGTTGGCAAGTTGGAGGAAAACTGAACTGATTTCAAACAATGAATCCAGGAAAGTCTGTAATTGGATAAGCAGCCGAAAAATGAACCTAAAATGACTGATAAATTCATAATTACACTTCCCTTACATTGTGTTTGATTAGTTTCACTAACTTCCCTGTTGTTTGCTCTCTAATGTTGAATGTTTCCCAAGTCGGCCTGCCCAAAACATTGCCCTGTGTATCACAACCTTCAGGGGTCAGGGGCCAGTATGGCCCAACAGGATCCATGTTGGATCGATCTGCAGTCACTACTGGAGTCTTCAGTTCTCTTATTTCTGCTGAGAACCAGCTCAGCCAAAACTGTCTCTGTCAGTGCTGCAGAGTTAAAGATGTATAGCTGCTGTCCAACTGTTTGTTTGTTTTTTTAATTTTCTTGTTTTGTTGGGAAAGCTCGAATTGAGATTTGAGGACTTCTACAGTTGCTTCATCCTCTACTCTGCAGCACTGCGCAGAACATGAACTGTCCAATACCTAAGACAGCTTTTACACTGCATTGTAAAACCACAGCACATAACAGTACTACAACAGTACTTGAAAAGTTCTCAGTACTCCAAAGGTACTACACTGTTCATTCAATCAGTACTCCATGGTACTACAATATCATCTGTCAATACTCCGTTGTTTATCAGGAGAGAAGAGTTCAAAGGATTTGAATCCATCCTGGTGCGAGCAGTAAGTCTTTCTGTTGTTCAGCTGACAGACATGAGCATCTGGAGCAATCATCATTTGACTGCATGAGTACTTGTTCAGCACTGTTTCTGTACAAAGTTTTGTACTAGTGCGAGTGCTAGTACTAAGTCTTCTGGTACTGGAGTCAGCATTAGACCTACATCCATTGAAGGTCAAAAATGTCCAGTATTCACCCGTAGTACTATTGTAGTACTAAGTCCGTGCCAAGAGGGTACTGACTCTGCGCTGGCTCAGTAGCACCTTGGCTCAAAGTCCTCCGGTAAATCCCAGGGAACAGCAGCAAACAGCAGGAGTAAAACCTCCCGGAGACAAGCTGAGCTCTACTGCTCAGGGCTGGTGGGGACCACCATCAACCAGAGGAAACTGGTCTGATCTGGTCTGGACTGGTATCATACCTGCAAAACAGAAAAAAAGGTCAGTATTTAGTGTGTTTATAAATGTGTGTTCATTATTATTATATCCATGATATCAATATTATCAGGTAATTCTATTTATGAGTTGGTTCTCACCTCTGTGGCGATGATGCACTCATCTTTCTGGTCCGATATCACGTAGACGGACTGGTATTTGGTGTCGGTGGTACTCTGGTACCTGCTGTCACTGGGACAGTGGTATTCAGCATCACTGGTTGACTGGTATTTGAGATCACTCGCTGCGTGATAGTTCAACTCGCTGGATGACTGGTACTTTGCTTCGCTGCAGCTTGGTGACTCTTCTACTTGTTGCTTTTCTGATGCGTCACTGTGGAACAAAGAACACAAACTGATTCAGAAATGCTGTCCTGACAGTTGCTTACAATGCATTTAGGCCAATAAATGTGCATTTTTACACCTGCATTTCTCACTAGCTTACTTTCTAAGCAGTATAGCATTGTAAGTACATATTTTGACAGCTATGTACCTGTTTTGTCTCTTCCTGTATCTTTCCTCTGTGTCAGACTCATCCGGCATTTCACATTTAACCTCTGGCTCGTCGTGCTCCTCCTCTTTACACAGTGACAGCTCCTCTGGCCGCAGCTCATGGACCAGGTTATACTCCACGCTGGGGTAGCGAGTCTTAAAGCCGTTCTTTTCTGATCCGCTGAGTCCATTGAGCCCACTGATCCCACTCAGACCACCCAGTGACCCAGCGAGCTCCGAATGGTAATCCGCTTTCTTATTGGTGTTTTTAATTGACGTAGTCATCATAGCGCCCAGCTCCTTGTCGCTGCGGAGACAATTGTTGGTGGTCGTCAGGTTATTCATCGTCTCGTGGCTGTCACTATGGACACTGTCACCATGGTGACTGTGCCGCTCCTGCAGTTTGACCCGAACATAGACCACCAGCACGGAGCAGCCGATCAGGATCACAAGAACAAGGAAGACACCGGCGCACACAGCCGTCCAGGGGAATCCGCTATCATCATCTTCCTCATCTTCAACAATTTCACTGTCTGGGTAAGAATATCGCCTGTCCGGTCCATCCACCACTGGCTGACCCCTGGGGACCTCTGGCAAGAGGAACTGGCAGTTGCGACCGCCGTAGCCAGGCACACAGGCGCACACATAGCGGCCGCCACGCTCATGGCAGGTGGCTCCATTGTGGCAGGGGTTGTGAGAGCAGCGGGAGATGGGGGAGCTGCAGTTTTTGCCTGTATAACCTGCAGAGAGAGTAGAGTGTAAGAGTCTAGAAAAAAACTAATAGAAAAGTACAGAAATGATGCAAACATAATCCCAGAAGACTTTTTCCAGCGCTGTCATACCTGGAGGGCAGGTGCAGGTGTAGCTGTTTGCTCCCTCCTGACACGTCCCGCCGTTCTGACAAGGGAAGGACAGACAGTATCCAGAGATGCTGCTGCTGTCCTCACAGTTCTGACCTGAAAATCCAGTGGGACACTGACAGAGGTAGGAGTTCACCAGATCCACACATTCTGCGCCTGCAGAGGGAAAAGAAGGAGGACAGAGGGTTAGTCCCTGGATGTTTTGATTCTAGGTTTAGGTTTAATCGGTGAAGGTACAAACGCAGAGCACAACCTACCATTTAAACAGGGGTTGGAGGAGCAGTGGTCGATTTTCTTCTCGCAGTTGAAGCCAGCGTATCCCATCGGGCACTGACAGAAGTAGCCACCGTCAGGGTTGTCGACACAATGGCCGCCATTGAAGCAAGGCCCATCTGCACAAGTGTTGGCACTCAACTCACAGTTGTTGCCATAGAAACCAGGTGGGCAGGTGCACTTATAGCCGTTTTCATCGTCCTATATTGGAAAGAATGTAAACAGTGGTTACTTACAGGCTCGTCTCCGTGAACATAGTTTGTTTTTATTCACACCCCCCTTCTCTCTCACTCTTTATCTCCTGATTGATACTCACAATGCAGCTGCCTCCGTTGCGACAAGGGTTTCCAGAGCATTCATTGACCTGGATCTCACAGCTGGCACCTGTATATCCAGGTAGACAGGAGCAAGTGTAGCTGCCCTGGCCGGTGTTGGTGCAGGTGGCTCCATTAAGACAGGGTTTATGGTGTGTACAGTAGTTCAGATCTGGAAACAGCAACAATAAAGAATATCTAATAAAATATTACAACACACTTTAAATGTGAATATATGAAACAAAGAGGGCTAATTGAGTTGCAACAAAGTAGTAACACAGTAAACTCACCCTGGTTGCAGAAGAGCCCGCCCCATCCCTCCTGGCAGTTACACTGCCAGGGTTGTTGGCAGGTGCCATGGAGGCATCCTGGGTAACGGATACAGTCATCACAGTAACGCCCACTAAAGCCCACACGACACCTGGGAACACAACATTAAATAAGTCCTGTTAATAACAAAACCAAGGTATAAAGATCAGTAAAATTAATTTATGAACATATCTGCGCAACATGTAAGATGTGAAAAATGAATTTCCATTGTTTTATGACTTACTTGCACTCTCCGGGTTTATCACAGAAGCCGTGTTCTTCATCACAGCCAGGAAGACAGATTGCTGCAGAGGGGGAAAATAATGACTGGTGAATCATGGGAAAACTAGTGTTGGAAACATACGTTTGCCTTCCATCAGTTTCCCCATTCACACAGGGACTTTTCAAACTGCTACCTGCCTTTCAAGTTGGCGCCCCAGCCTCCTTATCTGTTTGTCTGACTTTCAGGCTGTCTGGTAGCTTTCCTATCTGTGCATTTTGTTCACCTGCCCACCTGTCTGTCTGTCTGCAGTCTGCATTCTCTATCTCCAGTGATATAGGCCCAATAAAACACAATTAATAGCACTTTTGATGTGTGGGCCCTCAACTAGGAGTCCTGTGACCCATGTTTGGTGCTTAAAGACACTCTGGGCCAAACTGGAAACTGATCAACTCTGGAGGATAATCAGGGTCATAAGGTCATTCCTGATTCTTATCAATACAACAGGCTGCAGTGTGTTGGTGTCTTCAGTGCTGCACATGTTGCTGGACTTTTTACCATCCAGATTTAGCAGCTACGGCAGCTTTGGACACCAAAGGGGGAACCAGCCAACAAGCCCTCTCCATTAACATGGTTGCTCTCCAACACAAAAGCGCCCCACACAAAGCCTCCTTTCTCCCCTTGACTGTGGGTCAGAAGTCCCTTTTCTCACCCTTGGCCCCTCTCCTCTTCTCCCCTCCTCCCTCTGATCCTCCTCTTCTCCCTTCCTCTTCCATCCTCCTATCTGCTCTCTGCTCCTCCTCTCCTCTTCACCATTTTCCTTTCCTCCCTTTCCCTCCTATGCTCCTCCCGTCTCTCCTCACTCCCCTTCTCCTCCCCCCCCCAGGGCCAGCTGGTCTGTGTGGAGCTAACCACCAGACAGCTGCTCCATTGTCTCCTCTCACAGAGCAGCTGCCCCCTCCACAACAATACACAACCCCGCTCGGCCAATCACCAGCCCGAGTCACAACAATACAGGACCCCCACTTGGCCAATCGGGGAGGAGGTTTGGGGCGAGGAGGCCCTATAGGTCTAATGGAAGGCACGCGGCGTGTGAATTACTGAGGAGCCACTGCGGCTCATTAGAATGGAGGCCTCTGGTGCTATGGGATAACTAACTGACGCCTGTTGCACACGGGCCCCGCATTAGGAGGTGGAAAAAGTCCCTAAACAATAAAGATAGGCAAGTGACTGTTGGGGAAATTAACTTTGAAACTTCAAACTCTCTTTAGTTTTGACAGTTAGATAATGACTTTTTAAACGGATAGTGACTCCACTCAAAAACTGATACAAAGCATGCATTATTATTGCTCATGTATTGAGGCAGTTCACTGGGATCAGATGCTCTATGTAAACATCAGCACCTATTACTCATGTGTTTCTCCTTTAACTTATCTATCTCACAAGCAGCTGTCAGTGAATTTAAATATTAACTAGTGCAATACTTCTGAGGTGAAACAAGTTTTGCCCCTTTTATCTCCCATTTATGGCCCTTCCACCCATTGCTCCATACAGCCTGAATGATAGTATTGGATCAATAAACAAAAACAAAAAAAAAACAACTTACGTTCAGTGCAGTACTGTCCCTTCCAGCCAGAGTTGCATATGATCTCTCCACGCTCGCCGCAGGTAAAGTGTCCGAAGGCATCGTCTCGGGGCCGACAGAAGACAGAGCATCCATCTCCGTAATAGTGCTCGTCACACAGGAAGCGGTAGGAGTAACGCAGCTCCGTCCTGCCAGCCGTCTGCATGTCCTTGGACCATTCTTCTCCCACAGTCAGGTGACGCTGAGTGGTGATCCTACTGATCAGACGCTCTGGATTGTCTGGAAAAGTCAACGACGTAGCTTGTTATAAATTGTGTGTTATTACTGTTGGTGTTGTACTGCAGAGTAAGGTGCACATGAGACCCTGTAATTGTCATAAACTATTAGATTTGTCCCTTTTTTTAACTTTGGATTTCAGATCTTTACATTCTTTCTGATGCTTGGCCTTCTATAAAAAGACAACACACACACACAGTGATATTTCTGGAGACATGTCACTGGGTAGAGACATAGAAGCCAAAAATATAAAAAAAAACTTTCCAATAGTTCCAATGCAAATCAGCCATGGATACTGCTGTCTGAATTAGAAAATAATAAATAAGTTTTGAAGTGTGCCCTTCCTCTAGTGGAGTTTATTTTAGCTTTTCCATTATCTCCACCACACACAGATACAGACACACTCCCGTGTTGTGGTCAGTTAGTCATCGTTATAGCAGTGATAAAAGCAGGACATGCTGATAACAACAGCAAATATCTCACCACAGGGACAGATTTCAATTGGCACCTGTAAAACGTGTGGGTGGCCTTTTCCCCATTTCATGTTAAGGAAACCTGCAGGTGGTTTCTTTAGTATTGTGACAAACAGTACAGAGACTGTCTTTATCATCATGAGTCTCAAGTAAATCTGATAAATCTTAATGCCCAAATAATGACAGGTTGCTTGAATATTTTGAAGACCAGACGCCTGAATGTAGAGATCAGTTAACATTGCATGTCTATGTGTCGAAAGGAAGTAACTATAATTTTCTCTTTATAAGAGCTTCAGCATAATTCACTAACACACAAGACACTCAGTATACTCTGTGTTTCGTTGTTTAGCACTAATGACTGAGCACTAAGTGAAAAACATGCCACTGAAAGAAAACGAGGCCACCACTAGCCTTCTGGCCTGTGTTTGAGTTACACTGCTGTCTTTCTGCTTCTCTGGCTGTCACCCACCTGTTGTCAGGTCGTCCAGGGAGTCAGTGTGCAGAGCTTCAATGATCAGTGAAAACGTCCCCTGAGGAGAGACAGAGAGAGAGAGAGAGTCAACAGCTGCTGGGCCTGAAGGTTTCCCTCCCTCCGCAGGGCAGCAGAGGGCCATTAGGAGGCCTCCCAATAAACTTCACAGCCTAATTCCCGTGTTGATTAGGGGCCTAATAAGGGCTACTACCTGCTCCCTTTTCACACCCCTGCTACTATCACACTCTGACACCGCCGTAAAACCAAACGAGGCGGAATTTCACGCTGCGCTGCCAATGATGTGCCAACTCAGAGGATGTTAAATTTCCCACCACGCCTGGTCGGAGGAGAGAGGCGTTTGGTGAAAACACCCCCCTCCGTCCCTCCACCACACACACACACACACACACACACACACACACACACACACACACACATACACACACACACACACACACACACAAAACAGTCATACACACACACACACACACACACACACACACCCTCCTCCCCTCCCCGTTTTATCCTACCAAAGAGCACAGAAATACTACAATAGCCCCTCTCACACACTGCTGACAAAGACCCTCACAAGTGTTGAGTTTGGGAGCATCTGTTGCGTTTTGCACTCTTCAAAGCTAATATGTCCCACTGGAATAAGACTATAATAACTTCACAGTCTGCCCATGGTTTTCAGTAGCTATTCCTTAAAATGTGAGATTAATCATAATACAGACCGCATGACACAATAACACAGTCAAACTATTAAACTATTAAATGCTTACAGAGCTTATATATGCACTTTTATTCATTTATTAAGTGGTGATTTATTAACTGGGAGATGTCATAAAATAAAGCATGATAATTAGTATTGCAGTTAATATATGTATATATGAACGCTTACCGGCCATGTGAAGCCGAAGTTAAAGCGGACTGGGTTGGTGAAGCTTTCCGCGTTGGTCTCCGGCACCTGGAAGGAGTTGGAGCCCAGGACGGGAGTCACAGCCCCGCCGTAGGTACAGGGGGGCTCGGGGGAGACGCTGGCCTGGTAATGCTTCAGACAGATCCGAAAGAAAGTCTTGCATTCGCACTGCTGGTGGCCCTGCGGATGAGCCGAGCCTCCCGGGCAGCAGTTGGCGTTCCCCGTCACCCCTTTCTTGTTAAGAAACTCCTGCAGCTTCAGCTCAAAGACTCCGGAGCACAAGACCTGTGGAGTGGAGGTGACACACAAACACAATTAGCCCCGTGTGTTTTCAGACCGGTAATTTTAGGATGTTTGTGGAAATATAAAGATAATTACAAAGTATTTGAAAAGTTTTTTTTAAGTATAAAAACAGCGCGCGTTTTAATACACCCTATTTATAATAATTAGACCTACCTGGCAGGTGAGTAGAGAGAGAGTGACAACCAGGAGCAGACACAGGCGTCCCATTGTGTTGACAGCCCTTCAACAAGCAGTGAAAGCTCCACAGGTCCGTGTAAGCCCGACTCAAACAATCATGGAGAAAGTTTAAAAAGCTTTCCGTTATGTCACAGTCAAGGTGAATTATTGACGCGCAGGAGAGAAGATGGATTCACAGAGAGTTTTCCTTACAGGTCTTCTGCCCCTCTATTTTCCCATATACGAGGCACGGGTTTCTGACAGGATGGAGAAAAAAAAGTTTTACAGTGTAAAGTAATCCTCAACAGAAGGATCCCCTTTGAAGAAGCGTGAATGAAAATCCCCGATGGAAAGAAAGAAGAGTTAATTCCAATCAATCGGTGTATCAGTGCGCAGGAGGAGAAAGAGGCAGCTCTCGATGGCCTTGTTTATTTTTCCACTTGATTGATAATGATATGCTGATCCGAAAAACAGAAAACGAGTCTCCGTCTCTCTCTGCCTCTCTCAGTTTAACAGTGCGTATGTCTGATGGGTGTCCTGCCCTGCACAGGGTTTTATACCGGGCTAGCAGGCGAAGGGTAATAAGATGCAAATGAGCCCCTCTGCTCCTCTTCTTCCCCTCCCTCCACCACCACCACAAGTCCGCCCCGGGGCCATCACAAAGAAAGAGGAGGGGGGAGGAGGGAGGGAGGGGTGGTAGTGGGGGGGTGCGCACAACTTTTCTAAACCCCCCTCTCTTTCTCTCAAAGGGACAGACCAAATGGCTAGTGAGCTGTTAAATGTGCAACAACCCCTTGCTTCCCCTGATGCCTCCCTCCTCCACAGCACAACACGCAGGGCCCAAATTTACATTCCGACAAATTCTTTAACCTCTGCACGAAATCCTCCACATCGCAGCATCAAGTGATTTATATACGCCGCAGCCGGTGCGGACGGTGGCTTCTCATATTTGGGGTTAATGGTGAAAGCCTCGGCTGGCCTGCTCCCCTGTTCCCCAGCCGGCCGGCCAGCCGCCCCAACTGCGCTACAACGACCATCTGCTCCGCCACATTCCTATGGTGTTACCCCTGCCGTGGTTTTCACATGTTCACCCCCCTAAAACAAGTCGATCTGTTCGTATGACCTTATCTTTATTTCTTGGCTAATGTCCTACACCGCACCTCATGAAGTGCGCACTCATCATTAACATATTATGTCATCTTACATGATTGGAAATAACGTAATATAACTAAAGTCTGTCATGTCTGGCATAAAAATGCAAGACTTTTGATCACTCAGTTCATGCGTTTTCCCTTAAACATAGCACCCTATAACTTAATAACATCACTTTGACGTTAGTCGCATTAATATAGAGTCCATCCCATGTCCCATAAAACCGACTGTATGTTTATAAGGCGATCACTTCCCAAATTCCCATTGATGCTCTCTATTTTTACTCCTAAATTATATTTTGAACCACTTTAAGTAGATGAATCCCTGCTTTATGTGTTTGAGAGTAAAACATTATATTTACCAAACCAAGTGCGCAAAGACGCACCAAAATAACCCCACATGGCCACAGGCCAATACACCTACACCGTTTTCATTGCATGCCTGTGTATTTCCCTTACTCGCTCTTTGGTAGAGGCAGTAAAAAAGACTTGGTGGTGTGTCACTCGCGTGGCTGTCATTAAGGGACTTTGTGAGGAGAGGGAGGGGGAGGAGGATGAGGAGGAGGGAAGGCATAGAGGGAATAAAGTTTTTTTCTTTGTGCTTTCAGCTGTATGGTAATTGGGCCGGCAGCACCTGCTCTCCCACAATAATACAACACCAGAGAGAGAGAGAGAGAGAGAGAGAGAGAGAGAGAGAGAGAGAGAGAGAGAGAGAGAGAGAGAGAGAGAGAGAGAGAGAGAGAGAGAGAGAGCATGGCTTGTTGCGTAAACAGTAATCTTACAATATGTTTGATGATAAAGTATCTCAGTTCCCGCATACTGCATACAATCACAGCAGATAAAACGCGATAAACTGCAGCTACATTACACTGACACCACACATGGCTCCACCGTCTAATCTGCGTGTCTGTGTGTATCCGCAGAGAAATGTGGGCAAGAATTCGCACTTGTTGACACGATGTTAATAGGAGTTTATCTCAGGCTGTGAAATAACTGCTGAAGAAGTTGGTATATGATTATTGTCCACCTTTCTCCAAACATAAATATCTGCCATGATCAAACCAATCATCTCCTCTTAATGTGATTATCTCTGCAGTTATGAGGTTATGATTTATAGCAGGTCCTGTCAATTAATTATAAATTGAAATCTAATAATTCACAAATCTAAAGCTGCTATTTTATAGTCTAGGCTTAAACACAATTATTTACAAACCATTGAATATATCACAATGGTAATGTGTTTATGTGACCTGTGGCTGTAACACTGCAACAAGTACTTGATCTATTTGTCTTCACAAAAAGGAAATGAAAGGCTAGAAGGGAGTTGCTGATTAGACAGGACAGTTAGCTGATTTGGTGCCACTTGTTGTCAGTCAAGTCAGCCACCACAACAGCTATTAGGACCCCATTTGATTTCTTTATTAATGTGTCGGTGAAGGCAGTGATGCTTAATGTGCTGCCTGAAAAACAAGAGGCTCTACTGCAGAATACCACAGATATTTTTATGTGTACACATTTAAACACACACACACACACACACACACACACACACACACACACACACACACACACACACACACACACGCCGTGGGGAGGGTGGGGGGGTTCTTAATTAACAACTCTAATTGAAGCTGCTGCCTTGCATTATTTGGCCTGCTGCTGTCCCAAAACAAGGCCTTCATTCACAGCGCACAACTTTATTACTGCGGATAAACCTTCAATCCATATTATCCTCATAAACTGATGATTCACTGTGCTCATTTGTGCCTTGCTGTGTTTTACACCTGGTGTCACTGGAGACAGTTTGGTGACCAACAAGTTGGCTGTAATTCCTCTCTGGGTCAGAGTACAGATAAATGAGAGGCCTTTGCCTAATGTGTCTGCGTGTCCATGATGTGCTCTTTACACTCTTTGAGGCCGATTGAAGGACCTTAACCTTAAGCTTTAACACTATTATCCTTGGCTGCCACGGTCTTTCGAGATACCCGTATGTGTGTTTAGCTATAGGACGCTGCTCATTTCATTTAACCAGTTGATTTCAGCCCCCTTCTCAATAGCCGACAATGCTCCTATGTGGCGTGGCGTAAAATCCCTCTCTCGAAGCCTTTTATTAACACTCATCCCGACTTTCAGAGGTGCCCTGTGCTCTTTCTCTCCCTCTCTGTATTAGGCCAATATACTATCAGTCATTCATCACCATGACTTGGCACACATTTTCCGATTACGCCAGCAAAGCGTGACTGAAAGGCATGGTGAGATGGAAAGTAACCCCCCCCCCCCCCCCCCCCCCCCCCCCCCCCACACACACACACACACACACACACAAACACACACCTCGTTCACCAGCATCAAGACGACATTTTTCCCTAAAACATAATTTATGCCACGAGATTCTCTAATTGTGTATTAAAGGAAACAGCAGAAAGTAGGAACTCCTCCCCTCTGATCATTGTGCGTGTGTGTTTGTGTGTGTGCATGTGTGCGTACGTGCGCATGCGCGTGTATGAGGTTAAAAAATTGTTTAACTGGAGGTCGATTGTTTAACTGAAGTGCTTTCCTATTGTCTATGTGTGTATGTGTCTGCGTGTGTGCGCGTGATCGTGTGTGTGTGTGCGTGTGTGTGTGTGTGTGTGTGTGTGTGTGTGTGTGTGACCAGGAGCTCTGTGACACGCAGGGGGACAACAAAGGGAGAGGTCTCGCGCCCCGCCGCCCATTCATCCCTTTCTCTCGCGAAGTAATTCCCATTGATTCTTATTGAACGGCGAGTCGCGAGCCCCTCGGGGGAGAGCCGTGTGATTTGTGAAGGGTCGCGAGGACAAGACACGCCCCTCCTCGAGCCCCGGCCATCTGCTCACCAAACACCACAACACCAACCAACCTACCAAATGGCTTCCCTCATCTCTACCTATGTAAAGTCTCTTCATTTCTCTCTTTCTGTCTTCTTCTGTGTGTCTCAGTGAATCTGCTTCTGCAGACTGTCATCTCTTTTATTTCTCTCCATTCTGTCATTTCCAAACTAGAAGCCTTTGTAGGTGAAGCTACTAGTTGCTCGGTGGGTTCCTGGGCCAAATCACAGTGGAGGCATGCAACGGGTATGAGGTGGCCATATGGCCAGTGTGTGTGTGTGTGTGTTTGTGTGCGTGCCAAGAAATGGATGGATGGCCGTCGTGGGAACCTCCACATCATCACCATCACATCAACACACACACACACTGGACACACACTAACCATTGCACATAGCATGGCAGCCTTTGGTCTGGTCAGTTATAGCAATCAAAGTTCACAGGGAGCTGGAAAGAGGCACAACTCTGGATCATTCAATTTGAGCCAGAACAAATGTAACTCCTTCTATGCTGCAGGTTCCCACATGCACGGCAGGAGAACTGGTATGTTTTAATTAGCTCTGGTGCTCAATTAAATGTTTAATTTGTGCCTGGGCTGAAAGAGTTTTAGTACGGCTGAATAGAGACCAATATTCAATTAGTTGAAGCCCCTGAGCTAGTCAAATTTATTGGATTCATGCATTCGTTCCATCACATCATGTTGAGAGGAGCAGATAGATAGATAGATGGATAGATGGATAGATAGAGAGATAGATAGATAGATAGATAGGTGCAGGTGCAGATCCTGATGTGTTGAGGATCTTTCCTGTGCTGATTATAATGATAAAAGGAGAGTCGTGTGGCTTGATGGATCAGACTCCCCCAGCAACAACAACACTGTGATGTCAGAAACTTGAGACTCACGTGCCCCCCTTCCCAATCAGAGCCACAAAGACCCGGGGCCGCCTATACCTACCATCCCAGTCAGGAATGTAGCAGCTTATGCCACCTGTTAGCCTGAATGTGAGACACAAACTTAAATTACACCTGTGTTATGGTTTGGTGGTCCTGTGTGAGTCATTGTTTACCATTTTATGAAAGACAGAGGGTCCATTTAGTGGAAAAATATGGACATAATCTGTAATAAGATGAGGTATTTTTACCTTTTGAGCTTCAATATCTTCAATATTCCTTTTGAATGTTACCTTCATTGGTTTCAACACTAGATGAAAACATTTTTTCCACTTGGACATCAGATATTCTGTATTTTCCAGTGCTTCATTTAAGTTTGTTTACATTGAGAAGAGCTTAAACTATTAGTCAGTTAGGCCTCATCAATAAGTGAATTGACAGAAAATTAATCGGCAACTTTACTTAGTTTTAGCTTCTCAAATGTGAGGATTTTCTGCTTTTATTTGTCTTTTGTGATATTACATTTTTGTATTTTGGACTGTCGCACTAAACAAGTAATTTGCTGATTCAACATTTATAGACTGATATCCTATAGGCTATTCATTGATTCATCAAGAAAATAGTAGGAAGATTAACAATCATTTTTGATTGGAGTTTAAATAAAGTTCTGTAGGTTTTAACAGTGCTTCGCCACATGGTGAATCTGCTTTTGAAGATGATGATGACCCGTGACGAACACAGAATTTGAAATTCCCATGAGACGTCCGGAGCATAATGTTTGATTTGAAACCAAAACAAGCAAACAAACAAACAACAACCCCTGTATTTTGAACAAATCACACTCTCCCTGCTCCCTGAGATCCCTGCCCTGTGGCCCCCTGGGGGTCCTTGGCCTTTAGTTTGAGAACCAGTGGCCTCCAGCAGCAGGATTAGCCAGGCCAGCTGCCCAGAGAGACCCTGGACGCTGACACCAGGCCTGACCCCAGGGTGGCTACTATCAGGGACACTGAGGGGATTTGGACAGCACTTGGTGCGTATATGTGTGTGTGTGTGTGTGTGTGTGTGTGTTGTTCATTCAGTCGGACAACTGTTGAGCCAGTACAGATTTGGGCAGCGGTGTTCTTTGTATGTGTGTGTGTGTGCTTGTATGGTCAATTCTTTCCGGGGGTTAACTGCTGATCCAGTACAAATGGGAGGTGCTGGGGGGTAGGGCTGAGGGCAGTCGTGTGCTCCTGGAACATCTGCCTCTGTTTCTCCTGAGTCAAGCTTTGGTCAGGAGAGGGGAGGGGTGGAGGAGGAGGAGGAGGAGGAGGAGGAGGAGGAGGAGGAGAAGGAGGCAACGGCTCCTGCTGATCACACATGCTCCTTCCTACTATTAGTTATTTGTGTCCACATAAAGAGGATATATGAAGGGACATGGATGTATATGTTGCTACATACAACAGTATATTCGTGTTTTTATGTATCTATCACTAGTGAGCACATTTGTGGGCACATTTTCATTTTGATATGCAACATGATAGCCTGGTTACAGACATCTAAATTGACGCCCACATCTATGATTTTATTCAGCAATTCAACTAAAGTGAAAACACAATGAATTTCCAACACTTTCAGTTCAAAACCCTGATAATGCAAGTCAGAAACTAACTAGCTTAATGTCTTCGCTGCCCACAAACAATAGAGGATTATTTTCATGCTTTCTGGCTCTAAGAATGATACTTTTGGTCGGCGGTCATGAGCAGGCTATCCCCCTTTGTCCAACCACGTCACTCCTGGATGAACTCTCTACACTTACATATCACACAGCATTTATTTTAATGTCAGTAACAGTAGCGAGGTGGTGGTGGCTGGTAAATTGGAAGATAGACCTAAATTATCCATCAAGTGCGGCTCCACTCTAGAAAACAACACCCTTTTTCTTCAGTACCTACCTCATAACTGTATAACACACAATAATCTACCTACAGTACAGTATGTGCCACTATGTGCTTGGATACGTTATAAAGTTATTATCATCTGTTCTGACCCTCTCATGCCTCTTTTTTGTCTTGTATTGTTACATACTAAAAATCACTTGGTCACGATTTGATTTTTAGTGTGTATTGTGTTGAAGTGTCTGCCATGTTTTTGTGCTATGTACAGTGTTGTTGTTTACGTAATTCAGTCTTATTATGAGGATAGCGACATAGACCTAAATCTGAGAAATCACCTCCAGCTCCTCAGTTCATCAGTTTTAAACATAAATCTGTAGCTATAAGACAAGTGGGCGAAGAGAAGAATAGGTATTGCAGCTGTTGATTCAACATCTGCACACATCCAGGGCAGCTGTTTCCTAGAAGCATTCTTAAGGCTAAACAATGGAAGTATGGTCATTTTAGCCATAGCTGCTATTGGGAAACATGGCCCAAATATGTTGGCCAAAATGTGGTCTTCATGAGTCCAGTGGCCATAACTTTCCGGTGCACACACAGGAGGCAGATTTACAACACAGCTCCTCCTCTCCTTGAAGATCAGTTGACTGGGAGGGGTGGATTGTCTTCCCAGTCCACAGAGCATCTGGCTGAGGAACGACAGATGCTGACAGCTGGACTGACAGCCAGCATATGTCCCTTTCTTTATTTAGCTCAGACAATAGAGTGGAAGGGACGGGGGTGCTTTGTGTTGAATGTAGACCTAATAGCTTGTGACTCCAGAAAAGAGAAGAGCCCCCATTCTCCAGGAGAGCCCAGAGAGCAATTAGCCAGTCTCTGATCCTGGCCTGGAGAGTTTATGGGAAGACTGAGCCTACAAAACTTCAATGGTCCATTCTTATTCATGCCATATTAAGGTGTTTATTTTTTAATTACAGCAGTATGATTAAACATTAAAACTTATATTAACAGTAAATGTTTTATTTTTGGTCCTCGTAGTCTTATATTTGAATGAATCACTAAGATGACTTCCTGAGACTACTATTATATATAACCTAAGATGATGGTTGTGGTGGCTCATGGATGTATCATAAGATGTATTATATTATTATTGTTATTATTATTATTATTATTATTATTATTATTATTATTATTATTATTATTATTATTATTATTATTATTATTATTATTATTATTATTATTACTAATAGTAGCAGTAGTAGTAGTGGTATTATAATACATCCATGGGTGGACTCCATGCGCCTACCAGCACGTGTGTTTTGTTTTGCAACGTGATGACGCCACGCGTAGATGACAGGAAGTAATTTGCATAACAACCCATGAACACAACCAGGATACAAGCCGCTCGATTATACCGAGAATTTAAAGTAAGTTGTTAGCTGTGTAAAACAATATTTGGTAGTAAATGTATTTGCACACACAACTTAATACATAACGTGATGGTTTGCAACGGCGAGACCCGGAGCTGTGCAGGAATCAATGAGTTTAGCTGTTAGCATTGAGGTTTGTTCTCACTGAAAACTGAATAACCAAACAGAGGGTGATAGGAAAGATATGAGGGAGCAAACACAATATTCTGGCATCATTTAGCATCCTGCCACCTTAAAAAGTTTATAATGAACGAGTCTGTGTCGTTGTCTCACCCTGTCTCTCTATTTCTGTTTCTGTAGATATGGGAGTGAAAGGTCTTCAGCAGTTTGTGGACTGCTGCTGTCCAGAGGCCTGTGTGACTGTGAACCTGAGAGAGATGGCCAGACAGCATGCTGCCCAAACCACAGATCACACTACCAGTTGAGTTTCTTCTGTGAAAACTGATTGTACTTTTCAAAAAACTGGGGAGGATATTGATCAAGCTGATATGAATGAATGTGTTTACCTCAAGCAGTTTAATCTCTACTGTACAAATACAGGTATATACTACATTCAACTGACTACCAGTGTTTGTATGCCTTGTACTATTAATATTATAACATTACTCTTTACATGTGCTTATAACTGTTAGTCAATGTTAAACTGTTTACTCATCGCAACGTCACTTTATATAACACACTGCATCAATGGCACAAATGTAAATCTGTATATCTACATCTTGTGTATCGTAAGCCGGTCATAGTAATTTACATCATACACATCAGCACTTCTGAGTATATTTCGAATTTATACTTAAATATTACTTTTGGTGATCAGCAGCAGTAATTTATATATACATATATATTTTCTAAAATAGCATCTCCCTGGACACAGACTCTTTGAACCTCTCCCCTCAGGAAAAAGACTGAGAGCCATAAAAACGTCATCCACCAGCAGACACAGGAACAGCTTCTTCCCAGAAGCTGTTGCTCTTCTAAACAACTGTGCTGTTATCAAACTGGACTTTACATTTCACAGCCCTCATTCAATCCCAGCATTGGTCACTTTAATATATTTAATCAAACTGGACTTTGTACATTGTACATTGCATTCAACCTCGACTGTCACATAATTAAGTATTTATTGCACATGACACATTAAATTTTTGCACTTGTCATCACTTCTTGGTTCGTAGCACAGTCCATATTTCCTTTGTACAGTCAGTATTTCGTTTCAAGTTTTATATCCCATTTCAAAACTATTACTTTTCTATTCTGTTTTCATTTACTTTTGGTACTACTTTGTTTATTTCATTATTATTATTACCTTACTCTTGTTCTATTTTTATTATTCTATGTTGCATTTGTTGGAGCAAACGCTAAGACACATTGTTTGTATGCTTGCACACTTGGCTAATAAACAGATTCTGATTCTTATCAATAGTGGTAATATTTACCACCACTTTACATCCAGTATTCCTAATTATAAGCCTGGAAATCACATTTGCATGGCAATGATATGGGTAAAAGGACCAACCCTGCTGTTGATAACAGACAGACATACATCAGTGATTGTAGTAGTTTGATAGATTAAAGTTGTGCTAACATGGATGCAGATCAAAGTGAAACATTGAGAGGCAGGGCTAGCGGCCCAACATTAAAGGACAGGTTCACAATTTTTCAAGTCTAACACTGAAATAGTTTTTTCTTGCCATAATCTTTCATCCTGTTCATACTGACTGTTAGAAGATCCCTTCATAATGCACTTACAATGTTTATCTGAAGGTAATATGAAGCTTCAGTCATCCAAATTAGTCAAATCAAATAGACATCTTTCAACGTTACAGCCTTTTTAGTGTCAAAGTCCCTCTTTTTGTTACTATACTTCCACAGCAGCTCAACAGGGAAACACAAAGAAGGAATATGATGCTATAAAGACTGTAAATGTGGCAGATATCCATCTGATATGACTAACTCAGACTGCTGAAGCAGCAGTATGAACAGAGGAAAACCTCTTTCAGTGTTTATTTGGACACCTGACTGTTGTTTCAAGACAGACTTGAAAAACTGTGAACCTATCCTTTAAGGAAAAAAAAAGAAGTTTGATCAGCTGCACTTTGTTTAGCTCATTTGTTGAATTGATTGAATTGATGAAGTAATTTATGGGATGTTCGCTGGCTCAGAGTGGGTTAACATGCAAGCCCACATTTGTATTTAACTCTCATGTACTGTAGGTCCTACACTCATTGTGGATGGTATGGCCTGCCTGCGCCACTGGTACTCATGTAAGGACTGGGTGTGTGGGGGGCAGTGGAGGGAGTACATGGACGCCCTGAAGAGCTGGGTGGAGAGCTTCACCTCAGCAGGTATTAGACTGGTCTTCTTCTTTGATGGAGTGGTTGAAGAGAAGAAGAGGCGGGAGTGGGTGAGGAAAGAAACACTTTCTTTAAGCATACATATTTAGATTGTTGTATTTAACACGCCTTTAAATTGTGTCTACTGAAAGACTGTCAGCCCATTTCTGTCTTCAGTTACAGAGTTCTTTCTTTAAGCAGATTAAGCAGATTAAGATATCTCGATTGTATTTCACCTTTAATATAAGGTGCCTACTTGATGTCCTTGAGAACATGCCAGCTCTAACATTTTGGTCATGTTTTTCCGTATCTTCTTGCCCACTTGAATAGCACAAAGCAAAGTGAAGTCATACCCTGTGATTTAACATAGTGACCTTTGAATTAGTAGATTTTACGCAGCTAGTCTTGTGAGATTACATTCACAATCTCTTGTATACAAACAACATCTTTTCCCGTCTACAGGTGAAGAGGAGACGCAGAGTAAACGGGGAGGTGTGTAAGGTATTTCGTCACATTAAGGCACATGGAGAGCAGCCTGGTGGAAATCTCTTCGTTCTTCCTTCTGGCCTGGCAACATTCACACCCTTTGCCCTCAGGTCAAATTTTGGTTCTTGTTATTGGTGTTAATTGTCTCTAATAATGTTGCTCAATATTAATTTCTTCTTATTATAGATTTCATTATTGCTTGCAGGTCGCTGGGTCAGGAAGTGTTTTCCACAGTGCAGGAGGCTGACTATGAGATCGCCAGATATGCCTGTCGTCATGGCAGCATGGGCATTCTGGGACAGGACACAGACTTCCTCATATATGACAGGTTTGTTAAAGTTATTACGTTATAATGTCTTTTTAAATCAGAATAAGTAAAAGCAAGCTGTTACCAAAACTGAAGAGTGTCCTTCTTTAGGGATCAGAACTCTGATCTCTGTTACGGTAAATCTGCATCACCTGTTAAATTATACAGTCAAATACTTAAACCCTGTAGAACTGAGTTACCTGCAGAATGACTTATCCTACTTACTACTTACAGCTCAAGTGCTGAATTTGATTATAGATTGTGGTACTTCATAACATTGATAAGTCATGGAAAACTAATTAAATTAGATTGATAAAATGTGGATAAAATTCCTGATCCAAATGTGTAATTTTGTCTTTTGAAGTGCTCCTTACTTGTCAGTGGCAAATCTGCGGATAGAAAGTCTCACCACTATCCTATACGACCGACAGAGGCTCTGCCGAGCCATTGGACTGTCTGTTACCCAGCTACCACTGCTGGCATGTCTCCTAGGAAACGATGTGGTGTCAGAGGAGCGGATGCAGCACATCAGGAACAATGCCATGGCAACATACAGGTGTCTGAGGTTTTGGTTTGATTTGCTCAATATTAATATTGTGTAATTGTAATAATGTAATCTCTGAATATTTAATTAAAAATGTAATTCCTCTTACCTTCCATGTAGATTCATCACGTTCATCATTTAATACCTTTAGGTATAATAATACGGACACCATGTGCCCTATACTACATATATATATATACATATACACATACATATATACATACATATACATATACATATATATATATGTGTGTGTGTGTGTGTGTGTGTGTGTGTGTTTGTTTTCCTGCTGCTTGGGTGCTCAACCAAAAATAGCTGACTGAAATCATTTTCTGAGAACTTGTTTCAAACAAAACAAAAATTGTTTTTGATAGCCTTAATCAGAATACTTTAACTTATCTGTTTATGATCTGTGTAGTACTTAAGTCAGCTTTGTGCTCTGTCTTCATTTTTCATAGTTTAGGAAATAAGGAGTTGCTAAACCACAGTTGTTTACTTCGGTCTGCACTCTGCTGACTAAAATCACTGATCTCAGCTTAATGTGACGGTGAGCCAAGTTGGTTAAAGATCTGATGAGAACTTCTGTTGAATTCACAGTAAAGCTAAGTCTTCTGTCTCCCAGGGAAATGCATCCTGCTCCGCTCTCTGGAGCTCCTCGGGGGCAGATGGTGCTAGCTGTATCCCAGCTTGTGAGTTCTTTGTGGGGCAGGGAGGAAGAAGAGTCCAGACTTATTCCTCAGTCTCTGAACTTGTCAGATCCAGACAGAGAGCTCCTGGAGAGGGGCGTTCGCTCCTACTTACTGCCTGAACAGGAAGCTTTTCAGCGGGATGACAGCTTTCCCTCCGCCTTTGAGAAATATGTCAGTCCAGAAATATTAAAGGTATGTTCTGTACCACATACGTGTGTTGTTGAAATCTCTTCTGTTTTGAGAGAGTGCCAAATGCCAGATTGGCTAAATATGTCTTTCTTTGTGGTTTTCTCCAGGCGTGTAGAGAGAAGCATGTAGCGGCAGAGGGTTTCATGGTTTACAATGTTGTGTGTGAGGGAGTGGTTGAATGTAGCAACAGTCTGGAGGATGAAGAGGACAATGAACTGCTGCCTCAGGCCCTCGTCTACAAGTCCTGCAGACAACACATCTACAGTCTGCTGCTGCTGCACAGGCGTGATGGTAGGACAGCAGACATACAGGACGGGTCACACACACTCATACACAAACGTTTGTTGACATAAACGCACACATGCTGACACACACATTCTGGAAACCCCGTATGCACAGTCAGAAAATCACAACACACATGTAAATGTAAACATACACTGCTGAGGAGAAAGTAAATTTCAGTTGATGGCATACAAGCCCTGCAGACTGTTCACATACACATGGACATACACATATATGCACACTTCGGAGGAAATACACACTTGGCAGTGGAGTTTGTGTTGTCACCTTTTTTTGTTGTGCAGCGAGGAGAAGTCAAACTAAATGTTACCTTGACTGTTATGTGTGTGTTTTCAGACAGCATCGTTGAACCTCCAGCAATCAGGGAATGGTTTGTCTACCCTGGAAACCCTCTGAAGGAACCTGACTTGGTCCATCCCGTCCCAGTTAGCCTCCCATGTACTGTACCTGCTGGTTTCTCAATATACTAGTCTCTGTATTCTTAGGCTCAGGTTAGGATTTAACTCTAGTTAGGCCAGCTGATGCAAGTTAAGAAAATGAGGAAATAAGGTCTTTTTATATAATTTCCCTTGTTCGGATGATGATAAACTGTTCCAGTTTTGGGTAGTGCTCTGCAAGTTTACAATGCTCCAGGTAACGAGCAACAAAAGTAGTCATGTGGTTTCCCTGGAATGATGTATCCCTCTCTAATGAGCAAGTGGTTTCAGAATATTTGCCTCTGGATGGAAAAGACAGTGAAATCAAGCTTAATATGTTTAACACATTACAGACATCTGGTCATGTTAGTGTTTTCAAGGCCAAACACCAAAGTATTGTGTCTGTGTCTGAATTTGTAGGCCATCAGCCCAGTCTGGACTTGTTGTGGTTCGGCACTGGTCCTGACATTTCTACTCTTCGTCTGGTGTCCTTCTTTTCAATTTTTGACTGCCAGGAGTTCTCTGAGTTGTATGGAGCTGTGGAAGACTCTCTCCTGGCTGCTCTCTGTCTAGTCACCTACATAGCCCTCCAGGTAATGTTAACTTTTTATGGTTTGATATATTTTAGCACGTAATGATGAAAGAAAACAGATGTCATAAGTCAAATTCAAATGAATGCTGAGGAGAGCATTTATTGAACCAAAGTCACATTAATTAAACAGGAAAAGGTGGACACACTTTTTCTAAAGTCTTCATAAAGATGAGTAAGGCGGATTCACAACCCCAATCAAAGATTTGTACATTCAGTCAAATGTTTTGATTATTAGACTTATTTCCTCTAACTTATAAATGTATAAAAACAATCACAAATGGCAAATTAATTTAGTTTTATTTTATTTTAATTGAAAAGACATACAAGTGATTTTCTCTGAAGTTACTAGTACTTATTTCACGTGCACAACCTTCTTTTGAGTGATATTTGATGTTCCAGTTGCAGAAAGCATGAAAACATCGTTAGTAACGGGCAGGTTGAAAATGATGACGTCTCCACTGTGTTTGATATGTCTCTCTTTTGGTTTTCATTTGCCCAGCTGCGTGTTTTGCTTCGGCACCAATGAATAAGTTAAGCTGTTAAATGAAACGGTTGAATACAATGCATTCAGTTTGTATTTAGGCATTTCAGCCAAGATAATGGCAGCATATGTGGAGTAAAGCTATACTTGGTGATTTATGTAAACAGAAAATGAAAGACCAAATGTTATTTGGTGACACTTAAACATACAAGTCAGCTTTTGATTTGGGATTAGCATCTATAACACATATACAACAATTATTCTGCTCTTTTGTCAACATGTGATGCGAAGTTAAACATCTCTTGTTGACGGTCTGTTCTGTGTTGTTTTGTCATGGCTTGATGGTAACCATTATCACCCACTGAGTGCCCAGTTTAGCCACAGACACCGGTCTTTGCAGCTGCAGCTCTTACGTCAACAACTGCTCTGATAACCACCCGAGGGCTTTGAACAGAGCCATTTCTTAATTCGCCTCACTACATTTCTGTTTTTATTTTGGGCGTAAATTTTAAGCTATAAACATTTTTGATGTGTGTAATCCTTATGTAACGCCTCATGATTGCTTTTCAGAGTATGTGAAAAAAGAGCTTTTGCTTTTGTGCGTTTTGCATGGACGTCATCTGAACTCCAAAACAACAGAGATCACAGGATCACTTGGACAAAAGTACATGCGTCATTTTGCTGAAGATAAACAAAAATTATACTTAGAGTTTATCCTCATTTAATCAACTTCGCTATGAACAATTTGAAAAGGAAATGTGAATGAAAATATTGTCTTGAGCTTTCAGACGTTTTGACTTTCTTTGCATATTTAACAAGAGTGCTTTAACTGAAACATCTTTGTGTTGGGAAATGTATAAAATGTGTTTGCTTAGTTTCTTTAGATTTCTTTTTACAATGTTAGTGCTGTCTCCTTCTGTAAATCTCATTTGAAAAAAAGGATGACAGTTCCTGCTTTCTGATGCTTGTTCTCTAAAATGAATAAGTGAATGAATGATGAGCATTCACATTATCCTTCCCTGCTTTAAGATGTTTTAGCTACCAGTAGGCTACCAGAAGTGTTTTAATCAAACAAATCTATTCGCCATTCAAAAGAAAAATTGTGAAATGACTTATGAAATGACCACCTTTTCTTTAAATCAATGTACCTGATAAATTTGTTTGATTAAACACTCATTACAATTGAGTACACTATTAGCTTAAAGGCAAATTAGATAACTGCAGCTTCCAGACAGATTTTTGGACAAACTGTCAGACGGACACTTTTAACCGGTTGTTTAAATGGACGAAGGACCAACAGACAGGCTGAAGAGCAGCTTGTTAGATGGACCGTTAGACGAGTAGACAATCAAAGATGAGCAGACAGGCTGACAGACAACAGTAGCTGTTGTTGTCTGATCACTGCTGCATTCACATTCACTCGCCACTCTTCTATTTAAATAGCTTCAGGGTTTGTTTGTTTTGAACACACAACTGGGCAGCCTTGTTTCTGCAGTCAGCATTGTTTCTTTCTCTGTTGAATTGTTGCGCAGAGAGCAGACAAAACAAACTGACCCACATAGAAGACACACTGGGATGTGATTGAATTGGCTAACCATATATTTGCCTCTGTGTGTGTGTGTGTGTGTGTGTGTGTGTGTGTGTGCGCGCTTGTGCTTGTGTGTTTGTGTATTTGTGTGTGTCCAGGTACCAGCTCTGTCTTTAGAGGACGTGGATGCTTACCTGAGTCAGGCTGTATGTCTGAGACTAAAATCCCCTCAGGAGCTTCAACAGATCAAGGTCAGCTACAAGCACAAACACACAACACATACTGTAAACAAGGTCAATCATTCTTTTATTTTTAGTGATTTCAATCAATCATAGCCAGATTTTGTAAGACAACCAGATTTCTTTTTTGTAATTTTCACCTCATTTTTATGTCCTAGTGCACCAAAAAAATGTTGTGTTCTCTGCTGTTTACAGTACAGCTCAGAAAATGATTCCAGTAATTAGAAAGTGAAGAGAAAAATGGAGAGAAAACACAGTTAAGCTGCTGAATGAGAGTGTGTTGAAGAAAACAAACAAACAAACAATTTTGGTTTAACTGTGTGATGGTATTTTTGTATTATAGGCTTTTCAAATATGATTTTCACCAAATTCTTTATATTTCAATATGAACATGGATAAATGTCCAGATTTTTTTAAAAATAAAGGCTAAAATAATGAGACCTTCACATATTTGTACAAACACAACCTCAGTGTTGATGTGGTTAAACAGATTGAAAGAATTTCTGTGTTAGAAAACATCACTGATGTAATTTATTAAAGAGCATATGTGACTTTTAAAACAGATGTTTTCAATAATAGCTGATGGTTAAATAAATATAATCAAGTGATTTAATTGTAATTAGAATTTCTTTGGGTTTGATTTATCAAAACAAGCAATTTGAAGACATCAACCTGAGCTCCGGGAACTTTTGATGAACATTTTGACATATTTGAAAAATGATTAATCAGTTATTCAGAAGAAATAACTGATTAATCGATAATGAAAATAATCATTAGTCGCAGCCCTGATCTAGACAGCACGGTGACTGAAACCAGTGAGGCACCGATACTTCTGTCTTCTCACGGTGAACTCAGCTGATGAGACTTGTGAGCTCCCAGTTACCAGAATCAGAGAGTCAGCTTTGCTTTTCCATTCTCTGGGAAAATGGCCGTGCTGCTTGCTGCCTTGTTGTAGCCCCATTTATTTTTACTGCTTAATTACCATACTTACGTCTAGTAATTTGTATTTTTGCTGCTCGTCTGTTTTCTACACAATAATTAGGGCTGGGCGTTGATTTGAATATCCTGTCTGGGAGAAGTTCAGTGCTGCAAGAGGGGAGTCAACTGAGTGACACATATATAAAACACATGATATACGCACATATGCACTGAGATGTGGGTTATCAAACTGTCAATTTTAGGTTTTTGATTGTGTTTTCATTTGCACATGCGTGTGTGTGTAGAACCTGCAGAGAGATACAGATTCACATATATACAAGAGCAACGTCCACACATCAGGATATCACAGTACAAATTGAAAATCTGCCTTTTTATTCCACCAAAATGCGCAAAATAGTTTTTTAAAAATTAAAGTTAATTTATTAGAATGCTGTGTATATGTGTGTGTGTGTGTGTGTGTGTGTGTGTGTGTGTGTGCTCAACTGAGTGAAAATGAGTCACAACATTTATTTGTGTGTGTTTAGGGGAAAGGGGTTGTGGGGAGGTTTTGGGATGCGTTGGTTTTGTTGCAACATTCCTCCCCATGGGACTGTGATTGTGGTGTGTGTGTGTGTGTGTGACAGAGAGAGTGTGCTGGCGACAGTCGCCTGTCTGACGCTCACCACACAGATCTATTTACATCAAACACACTCCGCCCCGCTGGACACACACACACACAAATTCTTGTGCGTCTGTGTTTCTGTCTTTTGTCTTTCTCTCACGTTGTGTGTACTCATATTCTACTACTTTTTACACTCGACCACTTTCTCTTTCTCAGTCTTTCTTCACGTTGCTCTTTATCTTTTTCTCTCTCTCTCTCTCTCTTTGTGTTGGTTTGTTTGTGTGCACCGTCAGGCTTTTGTGTCTCTGTCCAGTGGTTCATTGTTTTCAGAAGGTGAAGCTGTGTTTGACTGGAAGCAGGTGGCAGGCAGGGCTGTATGTGAGAGTGTGTGTGTGTGTGTGTACACGTAATCACTGTTATCAGTGCTATCTTCCAGAGAACAGGTGAGAGCAGATAGCACACACACACACACGGAGAACAGCTGCCTGCTGTTAGCGACTGCTGTCATTACTTTAAGCTTGTATATCATCCTCTTTTTATTTGTCGATCTCATCCAGTTTCTTCTCTCTGTTCCTCCCCTTTATGGCCATTAACAGTTTCCTTTCCTTTTATCAATCAACTCATACTAACACAGCTGATCACTTCTGTCAGCTAAAGATAGCTAGTTAGATAGCTAGCTAGCGTAGAGTAAAGTGACGTGAGGTGACGTGAAGTGGGTGGTCTGACTCTTTTATAGCTCTGTTATTTATGTGTCAGTGCTGAGCAGATGATGTTGTGCAAATTTGTGTTGGGAAACACCAATTATTTCAGCAGCTGTGAATAGAAGTTTAAGAAATGTGTTCCAAGTGGTGACACTGAGCATATTGAAGAAACAGATGGTTTTCTACAGCAGAGCTCTTTCAATGATGCTGATATTTGTAGAGTGTTGATTGAAGTCAAAATTACCATTAATGCCTCAAACATTATGTCTCAATTCAAGCTCTATTAATATGAATAGTATGATGATATTGCCACTTTGTCATCAAAATGATGCATTTTGTTTAAAGCTCAGGAAAAAAGCCAGCATGTGCATCTTGAGTTAAGTTTTTTTTAATCAAATCAAGATACATACCTTGTAATAATAGTGTACATTTATTGATTATATTTGTAAACTGGTCTCACTCCATGGACAATGCAGTGACTGGCTGTGTGGTCCGTTACTGTGGTGGACTGAGGATCTGTTTTTTAGTTTGTGAAAATTTGAGGTGAAGGAATTTATTGTCACATGTGGTGGAGTGAAGTGTGACTTGCTGGCAGCTCAGAAGAGTCACTGCTACTGCTGCTGCTGCTGTGTCATCTGCAAATTTAAAGTCCAACAATTTGTGACAGAAGATACAACAAAGCGCCAGGCCTCGTAATAAAGATGTGCTACCAACCAAATGTGAACCCCAAACTTCTTTCTTTCTTGGCTCTCAGCTTCCTGTCCTCTCCAGTCGGGCAGTGCAGCTGGGATCGCTCTATGTTCGAGGACTGAGCCACCTGCTGGGTGCAAACTCTGCCAGCGGCTGCCCGCTGCCCAGCGCTGCCCTGCTGCCTTGGCACAGCTTCGACGGACGGCTGTTCCACTCAAAGTACCTGCTGTCACACAGCGGCGCAGAAGACACTGTGCTGTTGGACAGCGATGTGAGTGGAGACAGAAAAACAAAAAGGGGAATGTGTGTGTCAGAGAGAAAAGTGACAAAGTTGTCTTCTGTCTATTCTATCATACATGAATAAGATGATTTTGAGTCATGTGTCTTAATCATGAGTAAGTTAAGTGAGTTACTGTCTGCCTCTCCTTCCAGTCTTCCTGTCTGTCTCTGTTTCTCCACCTGAGAGAGAAACTTACAGAGGCTTGCAGGAGGAGAAGCAGAGTCCTGCAGTCCAGACCCAGCCCAGAAGCCAGATACAGAGACAGACACACAGGTGAGATATCTGACTGACCGACTGATACACATCACCCACTGACCACTTCAGCCACCTGCCAAGTGAACTCTCTCCTCCCGCTCGTGTCTGGTGTTTGTGAGCCATTATTTGTTCTGTGGGTCGCTGCTCGTATATATTTATCCGAAACAATTTACGGTTCTCCGTTGTTCCGGGTAGCATAATTATGCTGCCATTTTGGCGAGGGCTCTTTGAAGAAAGAGTGTTTGATCTTGAGACTGTCCCGGTTAAATAAAGGTCAGAGAGAGAAAAACATTTTGACCTGAATTAAGAAATTTTATGGTGTCTCTAGGGCGCCCTGGTGGACTAGTGGTTAAGATACAGACCATATAACCACAATAACCTCGGTGCAATTCCTGCTTGGGACCTTTATTGCATGTCATGACTTTCTCTCTTCCTATGTTTCCTGTCGTTATCTATACTGTGAACTATGCAGTACAAAAGAAAAATGCCAAGAGAAACATCATAACAGCAGAGTAATGATGTTTCTATTATTTTTAAGGCTCCAGTAGTTCAGTTTTTATTTTTTGGAGCCAGTCTTTGTTATTCAACACTGGCCAGAGCTCAGAGAACTGAAGAGAATCCAGTGATCTGAATGGCAGAAACACACTGTAGCTCATATAAAAAAAAAAACTGATGAAAATACTCCTGGAGCCAAATGGAGAAGTACCATTTTAATCTGACAGTTGATCTGTGGTTGTAGTTCTCTGGTGCCCCTCACAGAACCACATTACCCAGAGGGCCGTGCTGTAACGAGCTCCATGTGTGCTGTGGCCTTAACACATACCACGCTGTGTGTGCACACACGCACACGTGCACGTTTGGATCCGAGACTTGCTTTGTCAGTGCGCTAGTAATAGTAGGTTTCTGTTTATAGGCTGGGAGAGCTCTATTTTAAGACACACAACAAGACTAACTGATTACAGGCTTCTCTCTCTGTCTCTCCCCTCTTTCTGCTCCCCTTCCCCTCAGTTGTTCCCCTCTGTTTTACTCTTCATCCTTTTATTTTCTCCGTCCTTCCCTCTCCCCCTCTTTTGATTCCCCTTTTCATGTTTTGCTGTTGTTCTCTGAGCCTTCAGAGTTCAGACTGGAGATACATGCAGTCTTCACCATCTAACACACCTACTGAACTGGTCATGTCGCCTGTCAATATACTGTACAAAGGTCTTCGCTGTAGTGTGCAGGATATTCTATATTTTTCTTACTATCAGCAAATCCCTCCACAAGTCTGTCTCTCAATACTTTCCAATGACTCTACCTTCAGTCCCTCTCAGCTCCAAACAAACTGGTTTCTACTGAAGTTGTAAATCTTAAGAAACAGTCACAAATATATATTTTCATTTCTAGAAAAAAGGCTCAGTAATTTCCTAAAATAGCTGGACGCTGTAGTTTTTAGCAAAAGTTACTCAGAAAGGAGTGAATTGTGTATTTGCTTGGTACTTTCTCAGGATGCAGATTTGGTGTACTGACTAGTATTTATGGCAGCAGAACAGTGTGTGTTGGATTGACTCAGAATAAATGACAGTGCCCATGTTCACTGTAGTGAAGGAACATGTCACTTAGTGCAACAGTCTTAGTCACTGATGTGTTTTTAATCATTTTTGGACAGAAATGAAGTTCTACAGTGCAGAGGAATACACTATATCAGGTTTCAGCTACAGGATTTCAGAAAATACTGAAAATTGCCCATCACAAGATTGCGTAGTCTAAGTTGACGGCTTCAAATGCCTTTTTTAATTCAACTGACAGTCCAAAACCCAAAGAAATTCAATTTGTTACCAGAGACAAGCAGCAAACATCCACATTTAAGAAGCTGGAACCAGTGAATTTTTGGCTCTTTCGCTAAAAAGATTTCTTAAACAATTAATCAGTTACCGAAATAGTTGCAGATTTATTTTCACTGGATTCAATAATCAATCGATAAACTAACTGTTTCAGCTCCAGTCTTCACACAGGATTTGCTGACAATAAGAAAAATATAGAACATCACCAGATTTATCATTTAAGCAAAGCCCTGCTCCCTGTCGGTACAAGACTTGTCTGTAGTTTACAGACTCCATCCTGCTCAGTGGTCAATCAGCGAGGACGAGTCAGCAGTAGCTCATGAAATGTGAACCCGTAGTTTCTATTCAACCCAGTGACTTATAAACCTTTTATATCAACTGTTTCTAAAAAGCGACTGCATGCCATGTTGGCGCAGAGTCTTCGATTTGCGCCGAACTGTCTGCTTTTTGCCCAAGTCAACCCCTGTGGGTCTCATGAGGATGTTTCTGGTTTTATAGATGGAAGGCTATACACTCTTTATACCTCAGTGTTTCATTTCTGCCAGACGTAGACAGCAATCATTACTACAGAACTGTGGGGGATACGGAGTGTGTGTGTGTGTGTGTGTATGTGTGTGTGAGAGAGAGAGAGAGAGAGAGAGAGACAGAGAGAGAGTATGTGTGTGTGCGTGAGAGTAGTGGTGGCGCTATGTGGTATCGTTGAGGGCCCGGTTTGGTTTTTGTTTGGAATCAGGCCTGATGTTTAGTCTCCTCAGCAAATATCTCCTCTGCCTGCCTGCCCTCGCAATTACACTTGAACAGTGAATCCAGTGTAGTTGCTCTCCCATGTCTCTACAGTTTATTTCTGTCCAAAAAAGACACAAAGTAAATGAAAACAACCTCATTTTCAGATTTACTCACATTTTTTTGTGGAGTATATTTTACTCTGCTCTGACTGAGAGCGGTGATGTACCTCTAATCTGTCCTCCGATAAATTAACTGTTTACTCTATCATAGAAATCTAATCTCTCTAATCTTATTTGCCTCCCTCTTTTGGTTTAATCTGAATCTAAATCTTGAATTTTCCAAAAGACATAACAACGACAGAAATAGACCTGGGTGCTTGTGGTCTGCTTGACACATCGCTGGCTTACGCATGGCATGCTTTCATCTGCTTTTTTTCTGCATTTTCACACTCAGTCAGTGGGTTGATGGTAGGATGGCGGCCTGATTTGGCCTTGAAGGCTAGAGCTCCCTTCTGGTGAGATCTAAAGTTGGACTTGATGTCTTATTTCAAGCACTTTGTAATTGGCTAAAAATCTGCCACATCTGTCAAATCTCCTTAAGTGAAAAGTACATCAGGGGCGTTTCTGAATTTGGTGCAGCGGTTAAACAGGAGTCAAGAAACATTTCGCTCATTTTTATGACCCATAATTGAGCAAATGTTACCAACTACAATAATCTAAAACATCATTTTGGATGAAAACAATACAAAAATCTGTTTCATCTTAGTTTACATGACAGTTTGACAAGGAGATCTGATGGCATCCAGCTTCATGAGACTTTTTTTCTTTCTTTGAATAATTCAGCTTTCAACACTGGCGACGTTTGTCAGACTCAATGACTGCATATGTCCTCTGTGATTGTTTTGTTTTTTGCTTTTCCGTGCGGGTAGCCTTGAAATGATTGTGGACAGACTTAAAAGGCAAGCTGTGTGTGTGTGTATAAAAGACGAGGGAACAATTGCAATACTTTTTGCATTGCATCATGGAATGGGGCATTTAACCAAGATTGTTGATTGAAAAGTCAGTGCTGAAGTATCAAACATAATTTATCACTTATGGATTCCATCAAAGTTCATTTTCAAACATGAAAAGGTGATCTATAATTCAGCAGAAAAACATCTTATGGATGGACGCTGTGTACCTGAGACTGAGAAACTGAATCCAAGTGATAGTTATATTAATATCACCTCTAAAAACCTGGTTCAAATGTGATTTTTTTTCTCTTTAACATTAAATATTCATGGCTAAAAAGTGGCAATCAAAGTCACAGCTCAGACAAAAAAACATCCTTAGTTAGTTCATTAAGGAGTCAACACTCGGGTTGCACCCAAGATGTAGAGGTTAAGATGTCGACTATAAACCACAGCGTTCCTGCTTTGACTCCAACTGGGGATCTTTGTTGCAATTCTCTCTCTTTCCTCTCTTGACGTCTCGCTGTCTAAAAAAAAAACAGAAATACAGAAACCTCTCATAAAAAAATAGCCAAATTTGAGGTAATTCCAGCTGAAAGAGTGTGTTGATGTAGGAGTTATTGCTTATTGAAAGAATCTGGTTGATAAAATCATTTTTCAGGGCCTTTAAATATTACTTTTCTCACTTTTAGGTTGGTCTTCAGGTGGCGGCGAGAGCTGGAGGGAGATGACAGGAGGTCATCGAAGTGGAGGAGGTTGGAGGGAGAGAGGAGAATCAAGACAAGACCAAGGTGGATATGAAAACCAAGAGCGCATGTGGGAGAGAGGAGGACACAGAGGACGAGGGATGAGAGGAGGTCAACATTTTCACCCTCAGTCTTATCCTTACTGCAATGATGGAGGTCTCCAGAGCACGAATCCTCCTCCGAAACAGTCCAGAGGCAGATCGTATCGCAGCAGAGGGAGATACCAGCTGGCTCCGAGGTAACACCAGTACCCTTTTCTGTTCTTCTCTCATGTTTCTCCTGTTCTTATGTGTTGTATAATGTCATGTTTCTTCTCTCTCCTCTCTCCTCAGATGGTCGCAGCCTCCTGGTCCCGGAACATAAACTCGACCCTGACAGAGAGGAGAGGAGTAGAGGATTAGAGGGGAGGACTTGAGGAGTTAAGAGGATGGGAAGGACCTGATGAAAGGAGTGAAGGAATCAAATTTCTCTGAACAAACTGATTAGTGAATTACCCGTCAAGAATAATGTTTGTCTAACGGATGCAGTAGATAGAAAAATGGGGATTAAGAGGAGGCAGAAAGAAGAGATTAAGAATACTTTGTGTCATTTGCTAGTTTTAACCCTAAATTTGTCTTTTTGTTCATCGTTTTAAGTCAGTCACAAGCCTCCTCCTTCATCTCAGGGAGACTACATTTCTCACTGTGACAGAAATGAACTGTACGAAGGAGAACCCACCAAACAAACACAACGACCCACTTCAAACATGCACTGAGAAGTGGATTAATGGTTAATCCTCAAGCCTGTTTTTTCCTCTTATCTTTCACAATAAAAAGCAAAGATCTTAAGAGCTGTGTGTATCCAGTGCCATAATCCTTTTAAAGTAATGGTTTTAACTAGAGAAACAGTCATGCTGGTATCGAATATCGGCTGAAACAGGACAGCAGCACCAGAGATTTATACACTTCTATAATCTGATACCAGGAGTCATGAATGACATGTCAAAAATTAAGTAAAGCAACCGAAGTTTCTGTTTATTCAGATACAAAAGAAAGTTGTCAGTAATGGACTCTAATGGGGTTATACTTGAAACACTTTGTTTTGTGCTTTGTGCCGACCAGCCCTGCATAAATAAACAATACTATCCTTGTTTATAGAGGCCTGGGGCCTGTTTCAGAAAGCAGGTTCAGCAAACTCTGATTCTAACCCTGAACTCTGAGTTGATGAACCTCAAGATAACTCAGAGTTTTCACTAAACCCGCTTCCTGAAACAGGCCCCTTGAGTTGCAAAAATGTTATTCTGATAATAGATTTTACTCTTTCAAAAGTCAACATATGTTTTTAGCCAGAAGAAATCCCCAAAATATCACACGTCACTCTGAATTACAGTAATATAGATCAATAGGTCAGTTTCACAATACTACAGTTGTATTTGTTGTTGGTAAACTCAAAAGACAGGAGTGCTTTCTTTTGTTGTCGACTCATCCTTTCTAATGTGAGCAACCAATATTTTACACACAATAAAACTTTGATCTTAAAGACCTGAGTCCAGTAAACATGACTGATAGAAGCAGATTCCAACATTTTACTCCAACAACGCATTTGAAACATCACTGCAGTTTGAAGCTGACCTGAAGTTAGCACTCATTTTCACCACCTGTGATAATAGCTTAAATTATTTTCACACTCAGTGAGGACAACACCGACTGTATTTAGTGAGTGGGGGTCAAATTGCTATGGCATCTGTGTGTGTGTTGATAAGGAACGTGTAGCCCATGTAGCCAGGCTGACTGCCTTCCTGTAGCACCGTGAACGTTGTAAAACCCACCAGAGAGGAAAAGGATGCAGAGAAAGTTCCTCCGTCTGAGTGTTCTCATTCCTCTGTGTGTGTGTTTGCTTATACGCAGAGCAGAAAGACATTTTAGGGATTTTCTCAACAAATGGAAACTAATAGGGGGAAATCAGAGTGTTGATACAGTGACGGTGAGACTGTGTGTAGTTCAGTTGTCAACTCATCACTAAGAGCTACATACAGGCTCATCACAGATTCAGATCCACTGTCGCCATTATTCCATCGGTGAATGCTTGATTTTAAAAGAAAATAAAAAACATTGAGGCTGCTTGTTTTTGCAAAATATGAAGGATGCATCAGCTGGTGACTTCTCACAGTGAGCCTGAGATGTACATGTTCATCAGCTGAAGGTTCCTGCTGTTCACACTTTGTTTTTCAAGTAACACTTCAGGGTTTTGCAGGTTTTGCAGCCCTCAGACGTCTTAAACTTACTCGGCACATGGTCAGTGTTTATCATAATAATCTGTCATGTAGTGTTCCTGTGTCGTAGTGTTTTCTACTGTACTGTTTTGGCCCTTTTATAGTTTTTATAGCCTAATTGTACATTTACTTACAGACTGAAATAAATGCAGCATTTTGAATTTCAATTTAACAACAATTAAAAACATCAGTATGCAGCAAGTGCTTTATTTATGGAACCAAACAAACCTGCATTAATACTTTAAACTAAAATTGTCAGCAGAAAAATGCACCACTACCTTGTGGAAGGAGAAAAAAACATTCTCCCTCTTTAGACTTTTTTAAACATAAAACCCACAACACTTTGTGTAAAGCAGAGTGTTTATTTTAGCCAGTGAAGAATGAAAGTTGAATGTTTAGGCCAACTTAGATACTTAAAAGATGTTTACATATTCATACATTTCTATGTCTAAGAATATCTTAACCTTGAGTGAGCTGTATCTGTTAATGTGACTGCATTATAGTCACCCTTTAACTGCAGGAGAAGAATTATAGAAATGTTACTAGTGTGCTTGAAGGCAGATTGCCAGAGTGCCTTTTACAGAGACATGACTTTAAGTTGTTGTCAAACATGTCAACATGTAAAACTGCCAGTTTCTTTTCAGAGTACATACATGTGTGGAAAGAGTTGTTGATTCATTACTCAGGGTATGACTTAGAATAAAATTGCTGAAGTTTTAAAGGGTTAGAGAGACAAGACATTAAACAGCGCAGTGATTCTTAGAGTCACATGTAAAAACCTTTTGTAAAGGGATGTGACCACACCGTCCACTCCCCGTCTTTCCTCTTAGTCCACTCGCAGCAGAGCCTCAGAAGAAACAACAGCCAGTGTGTGTGTGTGTAGTTTTTGGGTTTGTAATTGTGGTTAGTAGATTGGCTGTGTGTGTGTGTGTGTGTGTGTGTGTGTGAGGAGGGGGATAAGGGTGGGGCATGCAACACACATCCATAACTTGAGTCCACTTGTCCCTTCCAGATAATAACAATAACAGGAGGAGGGATGTTTTCTGTGGTGAAGAGGAAGCGAGGGATGGAAGGTTAAAAAGAGAGGAAGAGGGGGAAAAAGAAAATGGAAGATGGAAGTGGAGGAGTGTAAAGGAGAGATTAGAAATAAACATTAAAAAGGTGGGTGAAGGGGAGGGAGGGAGGAGCGGGTGATGGAGGACTAAGAATAGAAAAACAGGATGAGAGGGAAGAAAGCATAGAAAAGAGGAGGGGAAGTTAGGAGAGGAGAAGATGGAGGAGTTAAGAACCCAAGCGTTTTGAGTCGGGAGTCTTGCCTCAACCACAGGAAACACTGCTGGCTGCCTAACAGATCAGTTTCCTGCATGTGTGTGTGTGTGTGTGTGGTGGAGGTCTGGGCGTGGTCCCTCCAGCAGCAGGGAGACAAACAGACAGTCAAACCCCCTTTCGAGGCCTCCTCCCTGGGATTGGCTCAGGCGTCTTTCCTCTCCGGTGGCGGTCGTTCAACAGGCTGGCTACTGTTATTTGTCTCACGTTCTGTCTTATCTAAACTTTCTGAGGCTTTTCTCACACCATGGTCGGTAAACCAGGCACCCATAAACATGTTGGACCAACAGGATTTGATTTAAATTCTTGTGGTGGCCACAATAGGCGGCACCAAAACAGATCCCATTCTAGACCACAAAACCACATCAACAAACGTTATCCCAAACAAATATCCTCTTCAAGGCAAACAGGTGTCACATGGGAGCAGCGCTGTGTTGTACTGGAGGAAGGCGTGCTCATTTCTGTCAGATGTGTTGCTTTTTCTGTAGGAATTTGTCCTCTAGATTATTTTTGCAATCAGTGTTTATTCGTCTCAAGCAGCCAAAATACACAGATGTTAGCTGTAACTGTTACATTAGCACTGACTGTGTGTGTTTGGTCACAATTCAGACTCTTAAAATAATATCAAAACCTTCCAGTTGGACCCTGTTTTCTTCTTACTTTGTACGTTCATGAAGAGCAGTCAAAGTTAACAGAGTTAGTGGAGATGCGTCTTCACCTTAATATAAAGGTCAAATACTAAAATTCACCTCTATTCATTTTAACACAACATTAAACTTGCATTATATGATTGTTTTCACCACTCTTGGGCAGCAGAAACAAGGTGTGCTTATTATACTGATAGATTTAGTTTATTTGTCCAACTTAAGTTTTTTTTTTTTACACTTCCACCAGACACAGATCAAGATTATCATTCATTCAGAGTTGTGTCTCTGGCTACCTGCTGAATATAAGTCCAATAGTCTCTCTCCTTTTAGCTCTGTTTTTGGTCTCCACCCACTCCTGAGGGAAATATGTGAGTGAACCAAAACAATAAACTTGTGGGCCATAAATCCAAAACAATGAGCTGAAAATGATGAAATGCTCCGTAGAGCTGAGGGGAAATACAGATGTATTCATCACTACTAAGTGGCACCTGTCACATACACATCGCCATTTGATCTATTGTTGATATAAAAATGTTGATTATAGTAACTTTAAGGCTGTTTATTATAAACAAAAATGCATCAGCTCCTGTCAGGTGTATGTATGTATTATCTAGTACTACACCAGAGATTAGAATAAGTTTAGTCATAAATTTAGTTTAATCCTTCTCACATCCTGTAAGTGTCAACTACAGCACTGGAAAAAATCTTAAGTTAATATTTCACTGTGAAAAAGCATCACACAGCGCTTTAGAGTCTTACGTGTAGACCTCTTACCTCTCATCACATTGACTGATATGATATGTTTGCTCATGATATGTATACTCTCTTTAAAAGCAGGGTTGTCAGAGTGAGTGACGTGAGAAGGATGAGGTGGATGACCCTCCCTTGTTTGTTCAAATACTGTTTAACATCCAATTACAGTATTTTCAGAGCAAATGTGAGACACCAATTTGTCTCAACCACAACACCACTTGTTAACACATGAGCAAACCAGCTGTTATAAAGGGTAATTCTTATTATTAGATGGTGAATAACACATGCTTTAGTAAGTTAACAAGTACTTCCAGACAAAGTGATGTTATGTACAAACCTCCAAATTGGTGTTTTGATGTCCTCACTGTTACTTACAGAGTCAGCGACACGATCACAAGGGAAGAAATGGTTAAAATATATCACCAATAAAATGCCTCTTCAGTATGCCAAACTGTAGTTGCATTCAGATACACATCCGAAGAATGAATGGCCGTTTGTTTTCTTGTCGGTGTGTGTGTGTGTGTGTGTGTGTGTACACAAAGAAATAATCTTGGCGACAGAAACGGCTCTGTTATTCTGTTGTTGTTGTAGTCGATTTTACAGAAGCACGCACCAAAGTGTCACAAGAGTCCAAAAATACACAGAGAGCCATAGTGACCAAATATAACTCTTCTGTATTTACAGCACAGTCTATAAATATGAACTGCTTTCTTTAGCTGAGGCCAATACACAGAGGGAACAACTCCCAGACTGTGTGTGTGTGTGTATGTGTGTGTGTGTGACCAACCAATACTAGCACTCCAGGCTCCAGTCTAATGGCATGTAGTTAGTGGAGTTGGATGGAGAGAGAGGACGTGATTATAAAAGGAAGACTGTAACAGAAAAGGAGAAAACTGAACAAACACACACTGACAATAGAGAGCAGATGAGAGAAACTGGACTGAATAACTTCATCAGCTTCCGTTACTGAAAATGTGTTGGGGATTAATCTTATCTTCTCTCTGTTTCTCCCTGCTACCTTCTTTCTTTATTCTACTTCTTGCCCAGAGAAGCTCCAAACTGAACCACCAAGCGAGTACGAGGCTGACCATGAAGGCTAACCTTTCACACTGCCACTTTTTTCTAGGTTCCTAGAGTTTGTAATCACAGCTGATGGTACTTTATCAGACAAGAATGAAAACAATTACTAAAATTATGTATTGTTTTTTGTTTTGATGCCATTCTACACACGCACCATCTTGACAGGGTCTATCAATACTCACCATGTATGTTGTATCCTATCCTTACTGGCTGTGAAGAAAAACCTTTCAACTCCATTTAAATCTGATATTTTCATGTATGTTTGTTCATCCCAGCAACAAACCTGCATGATCTCTCCTCCTTTGGCGAAGCAAGGAAACACAGTCTTTGGAAATGGAAAGAGATACTTTGGACAATACTAACATGATTTGGCTAACTATAGGTAAAGTAGGAATAATTGCTGTAACCTTTCAGCATACATGGTATGTTGAGTATTGTATTAAAGGAATACTTACTCTAATTCGTTTTCTACACCTACCAGCACATCTACAGCTTACTAGTTAACACATTTATACATAAACAAATATGTGAAAACAACAGTTTGTGGTTTTAGAGGGAGTTTGGTGCCATAAATATTTCCTGGTGATCAACATCTTTGTCTTTTTTATCACAGTGTGGTTACCAGGCAACCAACGGAGATTCTGCACAAGACTACCGGGTGGATAGATGACCTGACCGAACAGTTTGTTTCAAAATAAACTAAAAAAAAAAAACAAACATATCTTTTGATACCTGCAGGAGGACTCTGCTCTGATCACTGTGTTGCTTTAGCAGAAAGCACAGTAGATAACTATCAACGGTGCCATGTGTTCAAAGCTCAATATTTTCCATATTTTATGTTTCTGTTAATTGTACTCATGAGCTCTTGTAAATGCTTTGTGGGATTGATCGATCAGGTTGAAGAGCAGTTTTGTCTCTTGTAACCACAAGCAGCCTTCAGGAGCTTCTCTTCTGTTCGACAGCTGAGTTTAACTTAAGATAATGAATCCCTGGATGCTGATTCAGGATTCATACCCAAACCTGAATCTAAGCAAAAGACAAAGGTCAACATCAGCACTGAGTTTGGCTCCAGTGGTGTCCTGTCCCTCCCTCTTCCTCTCCTCCAATCAGCTTCCTCCCTCTCTTTTCTCATCCTCCTTTATCTCTTTTCACCTCCGTACATCCCTCCCTCGCTCTTTTGCTTTTCGCCTATCTCTGTCTCTCTCCTGCACAGCCCCCTCCTCCCTCTGCTCTCTCCTCTGTCTGTCCTTGAATGAATGCTCTCTGACTAGTGGAACATATGCCGCTGGTTGTTCAATACCCTCCCTCTGAGCGGAGGCGCATCCATGCGTGTGTGTGTGTGTGTGTGTGTGTATGTGTGTGTGTGTGTGTGTTCATTGAAACATATGCCTCCTGTTGCACATCGGCCATCTGTTCCTTGAATGGACTGATGGAGTGCTGCTGTAACCATGGCAATAGGCCATTCAGTCAAATAGCCCGTCAAACAACCCCTGGCTCTGTGTGTGCGTGTGTGTGTGTGTTTATGTTTAGGAATTGACGGGCAGAGTGGAGGAATTCCCACATGTTGATGAAATGAGGTTGACCTTCCAGGACGACCTGCTCCTCCGTTATCCAATCTCTTACCCAATTCTCCTTTGGTCCCCAAATTCACACAGATTTTTTTTATACTGTAGCTGACTGAGGACATTGTCTCCAAGAGACCTGCTGACCCAGTCAGACCATTTACAAACCAGGAAGAAAACATTGTGGAATTTAGTCAATGGGCAAAGTTGGATAAATGTATGCAGGTTTTAAATTTTGAATAAAGATAAGTGAGAAGAAAAGAGCCATGATTTAACCAGTTGTAGTTTTGAGAATTTGTGCTGCTCTGCTTTTTTCAAATGAGCTTTAATATAAACTCTATAACGATATAGCTTTATGTTATTGTTTGTGTGAAAATGTGTTGCCTGTTGCAAGTGTGTGTTCTTTGAAATGTGCCTCCTGTAGCTCTTATCTCTTTTTTTGTTTGTTTGTTATTTTTATATTGAGGAATAAATATTTCTGATAAGTATCAGTCTGAAACAAGCTTGAGAAATTTATGTGGTGACCAAAAATGTTGAGTCACAACTGACTTGAAAAATGTTTTTTTTTTTTTTTTTTAAATTTGATTCTTTTAAGTACTTGAAAGGAGTTTAGGAGAGTTTAGAGGATGTTGGAACACACACACACACACACACACACACACACACACACACACACACACACACACACACACACACACACACACACACACACACACACACATTTAAACAGCAGCAGGGCAACAGTGAAAATGAATATTGAGTTTAAGTGTCTCTAACCACTGGTCTATTCATCTGAACCCTCAGTCAGACCATTCAGCAGCCCCACCCTCATACACACATACACACACACACAGGCCCCACCCACCCACTATACACACCCTGCTCCACCCAGTGCAGTGGTCTGCTGGCCATATGTCAGCCCATCTCCTCTGAGACACCTCTCCTGAGACCCCCACTTCTTTTGTATATGTGTGTGTGTGTGTGTGTGTGTGTGTGTGTGTGTGTGTGTGTGTCCCATTTCTCCCCACTGTAGTCTGTAAAAGTAAAAGAAAGTGTTTCAGTCCAGCTCACCACATAACATCTGTGCAGATTCCATATTTTGGGGAAGACAAAGACTGTTTTCTGCTTCAACTTTCAACAGTAAAACCAGTAGATGTGTTTTAATTTGAACCTGCTGAAACCAGCGGTGGACCCCTGTGGCTTGTTTGCCTGCAGAGCATCGATGACCGTGACAGTGATTTCCTGAGACATGATGGTAAACTCAGAATTTGTATTTCAGCGAGTTGTCATAGTGGCGTCTGTGTGTGTCTGTGTGTATCTGACTGTAGGCACATTAATGTGGACACAATAACTCAAAAACAACATAGTATAGAAATGGCCTTCTCACCACAAAGCAGTATCCCAAACAACGTATTCTCAACTATGGGGACAATTCTTTCTGGTGGTGGCGCTGCAGCAACTATCTAAAGGTCTAAACTCTTAAAGTTAACTCAAAAACATGACATAAGTAATACGGTTTTAACCAAAATGATAAGTCCAGCTCTCCAGAGGAAACAATCAAGTCAATGAGTGACTTTGGACAAGTAGTTGTTCCTTGTAATTAGTAAATATATGAAAATGTGTGTCTGTAAACACTATTGTAGACATTTTTCTTCACATTTAAAGGATAGGTTCACATTTTTCCAACTCTTTCTTAAGACAGTAGTCAGGTGAACAAATGAACAGTGAAAGAGGTTTTACTCGCTGTAATTGTTTCTCCTGTTCATTAGAAGATCCTGATGGGGGACAAAATCCACAGTATTTGTTTTAAGCAAAAACCTATTAAAAAGTTTATCTGAAGCTAATATGAAGCTTCAGCATTCAGTTAGTCAAGTTAAAGGGATATCTTCCACATTTACAGTCTTTTTAGCATCACATTTCCTCTTTGTGTTTCCTCAGACAGTGTTTCCCTGTTGAGCTGCGGTGGAAGTATAGTAACAAAAAGAGGAACTTTGGCACTAAAGACTGAAACGTTGAGTGATTTCTACTTGATTTGACTACTTTGGACAGCTGAAACCCCATATTAGCTTCAGATAAACTTTTAAATACATGATTTGCACAGATGGAGACTTGTGGATTTTGGCCCCCATCACTTACATTGAAAGTTCATTATGAAGAGATCTGCTAATGACCAGTATGAACAGGAGGAATGATTACAGCAAGAAAAACATGTTTCAGTCTTCATGTGGGCATCTGACTATTGTTTTAGGACAGACTTGAACAATTGTGAATCCGTCCTTTAACGTATCAGGATGATCATGGTGGGACATTATACAGCTCAGGTGCCCCTCATTAGACTCACTTCTCATGCTGCCAGGAGATGTTTTACAAACAAGTATAAAAACTGTGTGTGTAACAACATCTGAAGACATTTCAAGGTAACAGTCAGTGTCTCTGTAGTAAAAAAAAAACAGGGATCCCCCTCTAACACAACAGTATGGGACTAACTGGAGCATCCTTGGTGTTTGGCAGGCTGAGGCTCATTCCATGTTGTGGTGTTTTGTTTTCAAGTCCAAATTATAATCTTGGTTTAATGTCTACCACCTAAATTCTTTCCCATTTTGTTGGTCTCTCACCACTGTCTCCACTATCTAGTAACTCAGACGTGCCTTAAATATACTATTACATTTTCCTACGTTATACGTTTGTTGTTATTAATGTTAATGCTGATTGGTTCTTATTGAGAACAGCCATGCCGTGTGTTGCTGATCCCACAAGACGAAAGACAATTGTTTCCTGATTCCTGAGAATGAATTCTTTAAGAAAGACTGAATTCTCAGTTTCTCCCATCAACAGCAGAGCAAAACAAATAGATGTTTAAATAGATTTTAAAAAGAGCCAAGTCTGATTTTAGGGTCAGAAAACGCTGTAACTATTGGCTTTATAAGTGATTATTAAATCATTTACTTATGATGTGTAGATTGATGTCAAAAACTGTTGATGTTTATGCTCCTCCAGTATGACACTTGCTTTGTCCTTTATCTTACAGAAGACCACACCAGTGGACCCAATCAACCAATTACCTTTGTAAAAAGGGATTCAGCACATCTGAATGAAAAATGATGTATCAATTTATTTATACTTACAACTTATAAACCACTTATAAAGAGTGCTTTATTAGAAAGCAGTATTAAAAAACATATTTTCTCACACAAACTTAGTGGTGTCTATGCAGAAAAGTTTCAATGGTGTGTGAGAAATCCACCTTGGAAACCTTTTCATTTGTACTCCCCAAAGCAATGAAAATGTTATTTCAAGAACTCAACTCTGGATAATCCACAGACCTCACTGTCAACGGCTTTTATAAGGACTATTCATTCAGTAGAGTGTCATTCCTGTCATTTTATCCTTCTATAGTTCAGGATTTGCAGTTTGCTAGTTGGCTGGTGAAATTGCAACAGTGCACTCCTCCTATGACTAACCTGCTAAGAGACAAAATGAGCTGCTGGGCATCTGTTAACCGCCTGTTCCTTGCAGTCTCTGTGAAATATGTGAGCTGGATCCCTACCTGGCTCAAGATTTTCTGCTTGGTAATTTGACCAAACTGACTATTTTAGGATTATGCAACATGTGAGTACACAATTGAAATGATGAAAGTCTTAAATTGTGATTTTGACCCATTTTAAGGCCTTTATCAGTTGACATAGTACTTTAGTAGTGTATACTCCCAAATATTCAATAAATTAGCAGACACACAGTAAACCTGGAGCTTTTGGGACCTGGGAGCAGTCGGCTGCGTTGCCCTGTTGGTAATCCAACCTTCATACATACTGTAGTTGTGCATGAAAACAGAGTTGCTGCACTCATTTCAGGTTTGCTCATTTTCATTTTTCCTCCAAATGAGTTTCTTGCCCCACCAAACTATGCTGTAGTAATGTTGGTGTGTTCCCTGATCTCAGTTACTTTGGTGTTTACTATGTTATAATAACCAAGAGTAATGATGGCCATAAGTACAAAATAAAGCCAAAGTTATAATAAACCGGAATTATCCTCAAGACAAATCAAGAAGAGCACTTACATACACACATACCCACAATGACTGCAGCTTCTCCTGAGCCTCAGCAAAATTAGACTCATTTTCAGATTCTGAAGCTTCTGCTTTTTGGTTTCTTGGCTCCGTCTCGAGCAGTTGTAAAGTTATCTTGGTTGACAGATGCAGAAAAAAATGCAAGCAGACATGATGAACACAATATATGTCTGTGTATGCGGGATGTAATAATGTACAACAACAATTGAATCACAGAAAATATTCAGCAAACACAGCATTACTGACCACAGTATCATCAACTAGTTATGGTTAACCAAGACGTCTTTCTGCATTCTGTTCGTAAGCATGCACACTATAGTTGTGTACCACATCTGCTTGTGTGTGTTGGTGAGTGTTTCAGCTGCGTACTCTTGTAGCCCCAGACCGCTATCCAACTTTCTTGTTTATTTCTTTCTTTGTCTCTTTATGTCTTCCTTTGTTTTGTTTGATCTTTTCTGAGATCAATCTTACCACTTTCTCTTCATCCTCTTTCTACTTTTCTTTTTTTTCTTCTGTCTGTATTAAGCAGAACTCTGTGGGGTTTTGTGGAATTTAGCTGTACAGTCCTATCAACTGTGCAGAGACATCTGTCCTCCCTCCCTACACCTAAAAAGATTAAAGGTTCTGCTCAGAGCAAAGAGGTCTAGATAATTTATTCTCCACTGGGTCAGGATAGGAATGTTTGTCAATGTGTACCTGTCTGTCTGCTAGTATACTGTCACTTGGACAGCCACAAAAACCTATAACGCTCTTAACACGTGTTATAGCGTTCAGAGTCTACACACACACATACACACCACACACATTCTTTCCACACCTTTAATTTCACTTTAGCAATTCTTCTACCTGTGTTTACTTCGGTCTTTTAATGTTCTTTAAACAGTGAGCCACAGTGTGCGTGCAGAACTACGTCGACACACTGACTGCTCCCATCTGCAGCTATTTTGTGTTCGTCCTAATGATGAAAAAAAAATCCATTGTTTTGTCTTACTGTGAGACAGACATCTTCACAGATGTCTGTGGGTTTTTGCTCCCACAAGTGTAATCCACAATATATGTGAGTGTGGTGGGTAGTATCTTTTGGCAATGGTGAAAAAAATGATTAAAATCTGTGACTTAAAATTGGCTGAACTGAGTGCAGAATTCAACATTTTCCTCAGGTGAAAGTAAAGCATTGGGAGTTAGCAAGTGAATGTGTTTAAATATCAAAAGTAGAAGTATTTCTAACGAACATCCTCTTTCAGAGTGTTAAATCATTGGTGCATTAATGCATAATTTGATATATAGATGCTCAAGTTTGTCTATTCACTCTATAAACTGTAGTTTAACAATGCAGCATATTAATGTATTATTTTAATGCAAAACCTAACTCACAACTAGAACTCTTAGATAAATTATGCAGAGTAAAATGTCTCAATATCATTGTGCCTTTACCTCCAAATAGCACTTAAATATAATTAATGTAGCATCCAAGAATTTTCTAAATTCTATCCATCACATTAGTTTCCACAGGTGAGTTACAAAATGGTCTCCATTTGATCTAAACAAATATTTTTTGTCTGTAATGTTCAATAAAAGTAATAAACCTGGGTATTTACTATCAGTCAATACCTAAATAGGCTTGAATCTTTACCAAAGTGCCATAAACCAAGACTTTAAAAAAAATACACAAGACCCCAGATTTGAATTAAGAAGCTGTTTTGCACCGTAAATTAAGCACATTCACAATAAAAAAGAAAACATTCATGTTTTAAGTTGTTTTCTCTTCATTAGTATTTGTAATATTGTTGCTGCACTGCAGTATGGTTTCATTTACTTTTTGTTTTTCTGAACCTTATAAGATCAGAGGAACAACAGCACACATGGATTTTGTTTTGCTGCGGATTCTCCCTTTAACTAGATCATCGGTTGCATGCTCGTGCTGGCCCCCCGCCCCCCTCCTGCTGCTGGAAACTGCTGCTTCTGTTCCACTTCTCAATGGCATTCCTGTGTTAATGCATGAATCATGACACTTCTTTCTTCCTTTCCCCTTGCTCTCATTCATATCTCTTTCTCACTCTCTCCGCCTCGGTAACGGTCTAACCCTCCACAGATGACTTTCTGCTGGGACTTCCTCTGAAGTGCTGATGGGTCACACGCATGACGACCAGGTTAACAAGCAGGCAGGTTTGAGAGGTAGGGATAGAGGGTCATGGTCAAAGGTCGGGATAACAGGGAAATCCCAGAGCTCAGTGTGCGGCCACTGATCCTCCTGTGGGATGATTACTGCAGAAATCTGCTTTGATCTGCATCTCGTCCACTGAACGTCTTCTTCAACAGGTGACAAAGGACCATTGTCTGCATATTCTGCTATTTTGCCACTATGTTATCCTATTTTCTTTCTATTTGGCTATTACCTGTTGGCAATGTTTCATTGAAACTTAGATATACAGTATTTGCAACTACAATATATACAGCACACTTTCATCCAGTTTAAAAACCTCAGTAAAGATATGCTCTGCTTTATATGCAAAGAATGTCTGAATAGAAGACAATTACAAATAATACAGTTCATAACATGTGAACACTGATTTTATGTATTCTGAAGGACATCAAAACAAAAAAGCACTAATTTCCTTATTTCCTTGTCTTATTGTTACAAATGAGATCTGATACAAGCTGAGAAGAAATGACTGAATTTCTATTGATTTGACTGCTTCTCTGACTTCTCTCTTGTGATTCTAAAATAAGGTTTCAAATGTTCCTGTGAGTTAAATGAAAGCTTACAATTGCTTCTAAAATCACTTTGAAATGCATCACTGTCAGAGGAAAAAGAAAATGGAAAAGCAGAAGTTTAACTGACCTGTCTGTCACACAACAGTGGCGTCTTCCTCTGTGTAAATCACAGTCATGGCTGTAAATGCCTGACTGGAAACTCTTTGATCACAGTGAAAAAAATGAGAGAGACACACACAAAGAGGATGCCTACATTTCACTGGTGAGGTGCACCCCAGGTGTTGCCAGGTCGTCTACTTCTAACTGGACACTTTTTTTTTCTTTTTCTTTCATGACAGTGAGTGTCAAAGAGTTTATCACTGACTTAATTCAATAGTTCGCTGAATACTCTGCTGTGGGCAGCACACTTAGGTACACTGTAACTCCAGGTCTGATGAATGGCATCCATGCCAGATGAAGGAACTTCCAAGAGATGGAGGGAGCAGACACTACTTGTACGTTACACAAATTAAAAAACAAACATGGTGATATACTAAATGTTGTATAGCTTTACTGTATATAGGACTCCTTGCAGGTGATGCCCACAATGGGCGGTGAAATCGGGGGGGGGGGGGGGGGGGGTAACAGTCCCGTAAAAGAAGCTGATAGCTCTTCAGCAGGTACATGTCACCTCATCCTGCTCTTTGATAAGCACAGACACTTCCCTTTAGCATGGCACTGACAAACACACACACACACACACACACACACACACACACACACACACACACACACACACAATCTCCCTCTCTTTTGTCCTGCCACAAAGTTTAAGTTTGTAGCTATATCCAAACTAAGCTTGCAAACTTACCATTGCAATCTTTTGGATTTTCATCCATATTAAGCTGGTGTCTCCAAAAATTGAGCAATTCAAAAACACTCTCCAGGTTCCTGTTGCCTCAAACTCTCCCTGTGATCACTCATTTTAAATGTCAGTGTAGTCAAACACACAGTACAGGTGTTGTCACTGATATGTATTTAAGTTTATGTTACCAGAAGGCTTTGCAAGCATTAAATAGTGATTTTATCAGTGTTCTTGGTTCAGCAGCACAGTAATTACTGTTCACCTCAATGTACAGGGATCAATTCATTGTTTTATATTTTTTCACTTGACTGAGGGAGTAAATTGTGAGTTTGGCGATATTGACACACAATGTAAGTGATCATGGAGAGCAAGAGGCGACATATCAGAGGGTATAACTATCTGAGACCCAACAGAGTAACCGATCTTACAGATGTTGGCTGTCATGCACAGTTTTATTTGCGGTTCAAAAGAGAAGGAAGAATAAGAGATTTAGCTGTTTTCTTATTGTTTTGATGCAGATGGCAAAGTTTTCATTGTATATCTATACTCTCTCACACTCTGTGTGATTGTGAGTGTGTGTGCAGGAGAATGAGAGAGGAGAAATTTCTCACTATACAAACACCTGGGAGATGAGAAAGATGCTAAACAAGACACAGCAAGAAAGGAAGAAAGAGCTCTCACAGAAGCCTTAAATAGTACAAATGAGTCCCAGTCTCTATTTAGCATGTAACTGTCAAAAGGAACAGGATGTCTGTGTGTGTGTGTGTGTGTGTGTGTGTGTGTGTGTGTGTGTGTGTGTGTGTGTGTGTATGTGTGTGTGTGTGTGTGAGAGAGAGAGAGAGAGAGAGAGAGAGAGAGAGAGAGGCAGATTGGCATGTTGACAGTATGGAGCCTCATTTCTCTGCTGGGGGGTCGACAGTTTAACTGTCCCTCCTGACCTCCTCTGGTGTGTCCTGATCATTATGAAACATGTCTGATATTTAGCAGTAGTACTAGCAGAGTGAGTGTTTCAATCAGGCTGTTTTGTCACTGGCCCCAACGTCAAGACAGAAATAATGATAAAGGTCGAGTAATGTGAGATTCCCCATAATAAACTGGGGAAAACTCCAGCTCCAGCTTTAGAAAGCCTGTAGAACATAAATTCATAAATAATAATAATAATACATTTAATTAGTACTGCACTTTTCATTCATAGTGAAACTCAAAGTGTTACATAGAACACACAACATAAAGAAAATAATAAGAGTTAAGATGAATAGAAAGGTTTTTAGGCCTTTTTTTAAAAAAGAGTCTGGGGTCTGTGCTGCTCTCAGATGGTTGGTAAGACTGTCCCACCAGTGTGGTGCAGTAGAGGAGAAGACTCAATCCCCCCATGGTAGATAAATGAATCTAAACTGGTGCACACAATGACGTATCCTACTAGCTCAGTGTGTGTGTGTGTGTGTTTGATGAAATAATTGCTGCCATGACAGTGAAAGCGTCATTCCTGTGGTTCTTCATGTTTTAGCCCATTGGCTATGAATCTCATGTAATTTGCATGAGTGCTGAACATTTTCCAAAGCATACCGTAAGTTTCCGACTGACTTCCCACCTTCCAGGCAGCCATCAGTTTCCATTGACTTGGGAAGAAAATCCACTTAAAGGGATTTGAAACTTGCTCAAAATCCATCAAAGGGAGTATTTTGTCTGTTCAAAACAATTCCTGCTCACAACTGTTTCCATGTGGTGACAATGTATTTCAACTTAGCTTGAATTAAACTAAAGTGGACTAAAAGCTAAACTAATCTTCATACATAAACAACCGAAAACTATTGGCTGCTGATCTGAAAATTTATGAAGCACAAGAATTCTTTAATGGGCTGAAACACGTAAAGTCACCACCGTATTCCTTTAATGTGCGCTCCAGATCTCTAGTATGAGAGTGTGTGTTTGTGTGTGTATTAGGAGGTTAGTTACAGGATCATCTCCTACCGTCAATGAGGTGTGAACCCCAGACTTCTCACGTCCCCCCAAACCCCCCTCCCTTTACACTAGGTGTCAAAGCCCCCACTGAGGTGACACTTTTCACTGGTCTGGGAAAGGGCTGCTCTGCAACAACGCACGCACACACACACACACACACACACAGATACCAGAAGATGGCTCGGGTTGGAAAATGTCTCCCCTTCTCACCAGATATTGAGGTCTATAGATTATCAGGTCTAGACAAGAATGATAAAACCACTGAGTTTCCTTGACAACGCAGAATCTTGGCAACTGTGAGACCTGCACTGGGACCAGAACTGTCTTTAAGGTCTTTAAATGATCTCAAATCTGTCCATTAACAGATCTTGGATCTATACTGTTCACTGATCAAAATGATCTGGCTCACAGCCGACTCAGCATCGTCTCAAACACTAACACACACATTTACAGATTTATCTATGACTACCTGACTGGTGTCTGTTTTTAGGCCGTGTATCTTGCTCTGTTCTCCCTCCTCCTTTCCTCTGAAGATAAATATGTCGCTCAGACTGCTGAGGATGTGTGTGTGTGTGTGTGTGTGTGTGTGTGTGTGTGTTTGGCTGAGAGACAATTTGGGATGTTGAGTCATGCAGTATAGGGCAGATAGCACTGCCAACAGTCAAACTCTTTGGTATTAAGAATCAGGATCATAGTAAATTGTTATTATAAATTTGTTATTATAAACTCAAAGGAAACTTTTCTGCACGTCATGAAAACAAAGAATACAAACAACAGGTTACAGAATGTAAATGTGCGGAGGACTGTAGCCAAATGGTTGCAGAAGTGACCTCTTGACCAGAGGGTCAGCGGTTCAGATTCCTGGACTGCCTGGTAAGGAAAGCGACTGGGACACAACAACTTGAGCAGCTTGGGGTACATAATCACTGCAGACAAATATACAGCAAACTGTAACAGTTTACATAACATATGTATATATATATAAAGTACAGCTTGAAAATGCCCACGTACTAATTTTAAAACCCTATGAAATGATATTTTATGTTTACATTTAATTAAGTGATCCTTGGCTCTGATAATCAGCATCCCAGTCTGTGCAGATGATTGCTGCTCCTCGTCTTGGTGTGCTGGTCTGTCTGATTGAGTCCCTGGGGCTCTCTCTAGGCAACAGTTTGCACACATGTTGGCACATGATCAATATGTACATAATAAGTTACATAACAATAGTATAAGGTTATTTCAGAGTCAATGTTCTGCCCTCTTGACTTCAAGCTTTATCCTGATGATTTGTTTCCCCCTCAAACTGGTTTCTATCATTTACATTCACCTAACAAATAAATACCATGAAGCTTTCATGTGTTTATTCTGTCAAATGGTTTTTATGAGCTCTTAACTCACAGGCAGGAAAGTTGCTGTTGCTGCTTGTGCAGGAAGACGAAGGCTCCACTGCTCTCTTGTGGTTCTGGACTCCCCACTGACAGGCAGTCTGCCATCATCACTGCAGGAGTGAGATGCTGGTCTGCTGAAAATGTTCATGCATTAGTGGGTTTAGTTGCCTCATACTGCCAAAACTCTCAAAGAGGGAACGCACACTGAAGACTTTTTACAGACGGAACTGGAAAGATCTTTGTGCAAAGATGGATGTTTTTTTACTATTACTATCCCTCCATTTGTAAATTTTTGCACCAGAGCGTGATGCAAGTTTTCCTGTTCTTCTCTTCAGGTTCAGGTCTTCATCCCAGTTTCTGTAATTTAGTTTCCTCAAACTTTCCACTAAATATGTCATTAAGCTTTGATCATAAGGTTTCTTAAATAACCTTTTCAGGTCCATCACCTAAATTTTAGGCCTCAGAATTGTTGTTGTCACTCTGTCATGTGAATTAAAGTATTGAGTATAGTTGGAGCTTCAGGGAAACTATGCAGAAATTGCGATAATGTATTTTTAATTAATGTATTTTAAAATTAGAAACAAATTAAACAAATATAAACACATCAATCGAGATGTCCCATTACTCTGTATGCACATAAAGCATAAAAAAGGTCAGACAGGATGAACCTTTGTGTGTTTGACTCTGTCAACAACAACAACAACAACAATTCTCCATGTCTATTAGCCAAAATGGAATAACTATCACTTGTTCTTTCTATATAATTTGTGCTGTCCCTTTAAATGAAGGTGTCTTGACTTTCTGGATCCCAGTAATAACAGGTTGCCACCTCTTGAGGACCCTATGGAGGTAGTCTAGTCAGTTAATTGTTGCTGTAACTGGGGGTGCAATCACATGTGACATCCCTATGATAGTATGTCCTCATAATTGGTGTTGTCCATTGTGCTGTCCCTGTAATCTGTACTGTCCCACATGAGGAACCTTCTTGGCGACACTTAGACTGCCTCCAACAGTGACAATGTTTGATCTGTTACAACCTGGCATCATGGCCTTCACATGTAAATGAAATTTAATGCAGTGGTGTAAACATTCATCACACCTGCCTGGAGTCTTGATGTGGTTACCATTTAAAAACTATTTAAATTAGCCTTCATTTAAATTCTGGCCTTTGATAATCATATGTTATCCCAAACTTAAGGGTCCAAACCCTTGTGTAAAAAAAAATCTACATATAAAAAAAGAGTACGGGTTAGTAAAGGAAGCATTTACATGCTTTATTTCATAACTTCCACATAAATCCACATGAAATAAGCATTTACATCAAATCAACTACATTTATAAGAAGGACATTCTTGACAACAGCTTACACATACAGTAGGATAAACTTTAAATGCACAATCTACTCTAATGATTTATTATGATGTTTTGACAAACAATTTCATTTTTCAAGCATATTTCTTTATGTATACAAAACATGTACTTAAAAACTCCTTTACCACCTGATAGCAATTATGTTAATTATGAAGTTTGTACTGTAACCAGCACTTTTGGTGTGTGTTTACCACTACTAAGTTACAGTAGCACAGATTAAAGTATTTTAAACCCTAAAGATACACACAAAAAAGAATAAAACATAATGAGACACACTCAGCCACATGCATCGTTTCTACTCCCTTAACAGTGTTTTCAAAGGAGAAGTCAATTAAAATTATTTTAAGCCCAAAGACAAGGGGTCTACTTTTCAGTCATTACAGTAGTAATGAAAACAACAGCTATAGGTCTAAAGAAAAGAGTAAATACGCCATCTAGTGCATGCAGGCAAGAAGCACAGTACACTGATGAATGAAAGTCAAGTAGAGAGAATTGCAGGATTTGTAAGATTGTTGCTTCTATCTTATGACTGTCCTTATAGATCCTAATGAAACATTTTCAAACAGAGACTTATGGTGACAACAAGTGAAAACTATAGATACTTTTCAAAGTTTTTATTATAGATAGTTTTCCATACAGGATTTAATATTACTATTACTACTGTAGTAATATTACTACTTACTGTTACATATAGGTTATGGAGGGTATGATATGAATATTTAAAATGAGACAGACCAACAATGGTCAAGTGAATAACATCCTTTCAAGCAGTTTGTGTGTTTGATTTGTACCATTGTACATGTTCAGCTGTTCATTTGAGCCTCTGTGGCCATAAGGAATGTTAATTTGTTTGTTTAACTGTGGCATGAGTGTCATGTTTAATTAATGTAATTATTACAGACAACTTTCTGTTTTAATTTATGTGCTGCTACTTTCAACAAGGAAATCCTATATATTGAATTGATATGTTAATATATGGAAATTAAAAAAAAAATAAAATCATATTCTCCTTTCCAAACAAAATTAGATATTTTATTCAACGACAACATAATTTTAAAAAGCTTAAAGTGCCCCTTCACTCGAAAATGTGTTTTTCTGCATGTTTCAGCTTCACTGTGCAGAATGATGTATGTGCAGAGTTTGACACTAGAAGGCTGTTTTCATATTTATCTGCTGAAAGTGGAAATTTTCTCTGTGCTCATTGAAAAATAGGCTCAGCCTATGAGCAGGATTTGTGACATCACAAATAGTTTGGAGCCAATTCTGGTCCAAAATACAACTTACACAGGTGTGATGTGAAAACATGAAGTCTACAGTGCACGTAAATTAAGAATGGACTTTAAAGTGAAGTATGAGACATCTTGTGTCAGGAAAACTTTAGAAATGAGAAATATCTGCATATTTATAGATTCTGGAGTTTTTAACGAGGGAGGAGGAACAGATGCCATTTTGAGGATTTTAACGAGGTAATTATACATTTTTTTGTGGAAAAGCACAAATTATTAATCAAAGTAGAATATTTTATATACATCTAAAAACATGTCTGGAGGGATCTTTAATGACAACACTTTTATTTTGAATCCATTGACATCTAACTTCCTTCTGCCGACTCGAACCTGGCGAGGAAGACGAACCTCGGTCGTTGTCTGCGGACGAAAGGACTTCGCGGTGAGACGCACAGACAAAAAACAACAATGAACACTTTTGAAAAGAAGCTGGCGGACATGATACATGAACACCCAAATCTCTACGACCAATCCCGGCGGGACTACAAAGACAATCTGAAGGCGCACGTGTCGTGGAAAGAAATCGCAGAGTCCATGGGAAAGTCTGAGGAAGCGGTGAAGCTGAAATGGAAAAATCTACGCGACAAGTTCTGTAAAGCGAAGAAGCGAATGGCGAAGAGAAACGTCCCCCCGCTAACAGACGACGAGAACCCGGTGGAGAGGCCCGTCCCGGTGCTGTACAACCAGCTGGCCTGGCTCACTGCCTACGTTAAACCCAGAGTAACCGCTGGCATGGGAGACACCGACGAGGTGTGTGTCCACCTGTCAGTCCTGTATTAATTAAAAAATGTATTCACATCCTCGATTTTAAATTAGTTATTATCTAACTACTGTTAACTTAGGCCCATGGAAACATAGCCACTGTTAACATGACTGGCTACCGATGTCGTCTCTATTCTGTGACGGTTCTGTATTCATATAATTATCTTTGTACATAGCTGTCTGTCACTATATGTCATTAACTTCATTTTCAAAACCATGGAAACGTCCAGCCACATCATGACAGACGCCTCATTTTATTTCCACACCCGTATTCCGGGAAGACCCGCCCTACTCTGCCTCTGATTGGCTCTGACTTTGATTTTCTAACCCTAAACTAATCATCTCACTTTTCATGCCTGAAGCCAACTAACCAAACCAACGAAGGCAACGAGTATTAGCCAATCAGAGGCAGGGTAGGACGGGTCTTCGCGGAAAGCGGGTGGGGGAATGATGCGCAACGTCACAGAATATCCGGGTTTAGCTTTTCAAAGTAAAAGCAGTTGGCGGAAAACCGACAGTTGACACACAGGTGGGACAGAGTAAAACATTAAAAAAAAACTGCCGAACACTTTATAATAAGGTTACAAATCATATACTTAAAATCTAGACATATACCTTAAGTCGAGATGAAATGAAAACTGCCTTTTTAACCCTTAAAAAAATCAATTTCTTTGTATTCTTATATCAAAATTCAATCATGTTTTCTTGCTTATGTAGGCTTGAACCAACCCATTTCAACCAATAATATCATGACATCCACCCACACTTATTTTTTATATATATTATTTAAACAGTAATATATACTAATAATCATAATGATGTCAACATATTTTATTTTCCTCTGTAAACTTCCAAGCAAGTAGAAACCCAATCAAAGCAAACCTGTCTTGTTCCCTGCAGGAGGTGTAGGTTGAACAGACTTTGATATGTTTGGCTGTGATCACCCAAGAAAAAGAAGCATGCATGAGAGAAGCTACTGTTATCAGGGTTGTTGTTTACTTCTCTCATCACTCTCATCATAGGCAGCTGGAAGTGGAGATGACATGGAGAAAGAGCGAGATAAAGACGAGAAAGAGCAGCATGTTCCCCTGCCTGTCGTCAGCACTAGTTTCCCTCTCGTGGAGTCCTGCCCAACCAACCATGAAGAGATGGGAGTCTCTCTCAAACGTAAAAGGCAAACAACCACAGAAACTGAGATAAGTTCTGCAGATGCCCTTACCAGCCTCAGAGATGAAGACGAACTGTTTCTGCTCAGCCTTCTGCCTTCACTGAAGAGGCTCACCATTAAAAAAAGAATGGAGGTGCGGATGAAATTCCAGCAAGTGCTTTATGCTGCAGAGTTTGAGGACTGAAGAGCTTGTTCAAAGGAAATTTACAATGATTGTTTGAGTATTCAACCTGTAAATAGATTTTTCGAACCATTATAACTCCTTAATATTTATTTTTGCACACTTACCCCTATAAGACATCAAAATATAATGTAAATATAATGAGCTTTATCCTTTGAAAACAGAGAAAAGAGTCTCTCTTTCTGGATGTTGGCAGTAGAGCCGCCCCTTTGTTACCAATAAAAAAATGAGAGTAAGCATATAATTATTAGTTAATTTGGTGCACTTTACAGTAAAATATAATGCAATCAAAAACAACAGCCCCAGAATAAATCATTTTGAAGCAGGTTTGGTTGACACTGTGTCAGATCCAACTAATTTTGTCCACATCCATTTATGTAATTGTTTTGTCTAGAGGTATTGGTTGATTGATCTGATTAATGTGTCATATGTTTTGTATGAAAGGCTCTCTACACAACAATGTAACAACTTTAAACTCCTTGTCTAGCTCTGCTCGTTGGCTTACGGTTTCCAGGTAAACCTTGATGACTGACTAACAGCACTATGCCAGCTCACAACATAACGAATTCTGGTATAATTTGAAATGACTGCAATTATTTTGTTTAACATATAAGCTACAAAGTTAGGAAACAGTCAGTTCCATACAATTTAGTTCCAAAAACTGTTCTGCTTTCTAACGCTGCCTGATTCATTTCACACATTTTTGTAGATTAGACAGAGACACTGACTGTGAACAAATATCTCCTCTGTATCTTTCTGAAGGGAATCGTTTCTACTGTATATATTTTGCAAATAAACATGTTGTTGCTTCTGAAAAACATTTTTTCCTTCATATTTTTGCTTTCCAGAGATTTTAGAAGGTACTCTATTCAAATTTAAGAGTAGTTGCTGCTGAAATTAACCAGTTTTATAGATGAAAGGCGCAATGTCTGATGCAGATATACACAAATGATCACCCTGTGCTGAAAATTTTGCTATTACTGCCTAATTGTTTGATGGGTCTTAAAAAAACACACTAACAATTTTTTTTTCATTTATAACTCTTTAATTATACAATGCAGATATTTTATGGACAAAATCTACTGATTGGGCCTTAAAATATTTGTATTTTTATCGTCCCTCCAAGAGTGTAAAAATCTCATCTTTCATCTTGCTGCTTATTTGTTTCCCTTTGTTGGTTTATGGTAAAGTAGTGACAGAATTAGCCTCGTCTTACATTTCAGTGAGAAGTCTTTCCAGCTGCAGTGATAGCATTTCATTCTATTAGCTGCAAAGTCATTCACTTCCACAAAACACAAGACCGATTTCTTTTCTGTCTCAACAAGGTCCAGCCTCTCCATTGAGTCCACATTCAGGGATTGGTCTGTAACAACAGGCTTGACCCTCCTCGCTTCAACATTTGGGTGTTTTCATTCACATCTTAATATATTTCATTCACATGAACAGTATATGCTAATGTGTGGGTGTGTATCTCTTCCTGTTGTGTGTATATTTTCTCTCTGTCATTCCTTTGCTACCCCCTCTCCTCTCCTCTCCTCTCCTCTCCTCTCCTCTCCTCTCCTCTCCTCTCCTCTCCTCTCCTCTCTCCTGTGTTTATTCCCCTTCGAGCTTCCTCCCTCATCTCGCTTCCTTCTCCTCCCTTTGCTGTTTTACTCCTCAACCCCTCCCCCTCTCTCACTCTCCCTGCTCTCTTGTCATTGGGTGCTGTGTGGGGTGATGGTTGTGGTTTCTGTCGGTGATGTCTCCACAGCATGTACCGGTTTACTGCTTCAGAGCTACAGAAGCTTGTTCTGATTTAACTGCCTTGCAGCACCTCCAGATTAGAGATAGATAGATAGGTAGGTAGATAGATAGACAGACAGACAGATAGATAGATAGATAGATAGATAGATAGATAGATAGATAGATAGATAGATAGATAGATAGATGTTCATAATTGCTGTGGAAGTATGGTACTATCTATCATGGGAAGTCACATGGGAGCCACTAACTGCTGCCTGTAGCTGCTGCGACTGGACTGGGACGACCACACTGAAGCTCTCGCCGTGCGTTTTGCCAGGAAGTAACAGTTTCCACCGAGTCATTGCCTCTGAGTTCACCTACAGGTATAGACCTATCCCATGTTTGGACCAGACTTCTGATTTCTGAAGAACCAACGATCAACTCTCAGTTTCATACTGCCTGAGGTGAGACACAATAATCACATGATAACATACATGTTTACATTGGTATAGCACATAAGGGATGATGGTGTGAAGCATATTGTGTAGTTGGTATATTGCACAGATTCTATTGGAAACAATGACTTTTATCCCCTGCCTTGTAACATTTACACTTTTATCTCCTCTGATATTACAAAACAGTATAACTACTGTTTTTGTTCTCTGTTAATCAAAAGTAATACGAATGAATTACTGTATCAGAATCTGTCAGCATACAGTAGCACCCTCCAATTCCAGCACTGCTGCAGAGAGAGAGGCAGGCTACTACGATGAAACAGCATCACATTCCTATTGGTGGAAAAAACATCCACTGAAGAACACCGATTGGTTGAATCAGCTGTCTTTCATGAGGAAGGGTGTGTCCATATAGTAATTTATATGATCATATGGTACAAACATATCACCCTGGAAGTGTGTGTTTGTTTAGGTGTGGTTCAGAGATGAGACAGGCAGAGCAGAGGAGGAAGGTGGATGCAGCGAGGGAGGAAAGAGATGGAAAAGGAAGCAGCAATAGACTGAGAGTGCTTTTGTTATGTACTTTTGCTGTAGGAAGGGCGTTTACTCAGCTCAAATCAGAATGAATGCCTATATTTAATGCCATAGATTTGATTTACTGTTGATTTCTGACCCTTTTTGAATATTGACATGATTGCAGAGCTGAAACAATGAATTGGTCAAATCAGAAATGAATCATAAACTATTTTAATGATCAATTATTCATTCAAGCAAAAAAGCATTTGAAGATGTCAGCCTGGGCTCTGGGAACTTGAGAAAGACCAAATCATTAACTGATTATTTGAGAAAATAATAAGCTGATTAACAGGGAATTGAAATAATCAGTAGTTGCAGCCTGACATGATCAAACATTTTTCCCTTGCATGAGAATGAAAATTAATTGTTGTATTCAATTCCAATACATTTCAGTCCAAATGCAAAGCTCTGTGTTGTCATTGTTGGTACATTTTTATATGTGTTACAGTGTTAAACATAGTTACCTATAGACAAACAGACAGACAGTGTCACAACAAGACAGGAAGACAAATCTGCAGGAAGACAAAATGATGAGGAAACTCACACATTTACTGATACTGACTCTTGTGTTATTGACAGGAAGCAAACAGGTGGAAGAGTAAAACAAAAATAGTCAAGTCAAACACTAAGTCAAACAGTCAGAGGATATAAAGACAGATTGGGCAGAAAACAGTGCGGTCAACAGAGAAAGAAACATGGAGAAAAGAAATGGACAACATAATCAATATCAACATAAAAGCATCAGCTTCCTGAATTATGCATTACTGCAGACTGGACTGAGAAGCAGCCATTCAGAGAATTAACACAGGCAGTATACAAACAGCTAAAGAGTGCACGGATCTGCAAGAAAGCAGTCATATGATCCCTGATCAGCCCTGAGCTATTAGAGAGAGAGAGAGAGACCGAGAGAGCATGGCATACAGAGAAAGAGAGACAGAGCAAGAGAAAACAACAAAAGAGGGAAAAAAGCAATGGTTCTTGTAATGCATTTTACTGTAGTCTCAGTGCTACTCCAGTTTCTTGTGCTGTGTGTTGTAATGGATCCAAAGTTGTGTAGTTGGTGTGGTTGGAAGCTTTTACATCCATTCTCTGGTGAGGTGGAGGCCCACTGGACGAATACCTCATAAGCTGCTACTCGGTGGAGAAAAGGTAAAACTCCTATTTGATAAAGAATGTACATTTTAGTAATGACTGTACTATTATCACATTAAATCAAGATTAATTAGTAAAATATCTGAAGAAAGAATCTTTTGGTATGTTTTGTTTATGTGTGACAGTTGAAGGGTTTCATCCTGTGTTGTGTGTGATTTAGTGAGAAGAAAGTAAAGTGGCGATGGTCTGTAAGAGAAAGCCACTGGCCATACAGGGACTACACCTTGTGTCTCTAATACACAAGTAGATTTTGAGGAAATGTAGGAGCCTGATAATCAGACGTTTAGCCATTTTGTTTCATTTATTTACTTCATTTTGGGTCTGGAACCAGGCTAGCAATATGGATGACTTGTTCTTTATGAAAACAATGATTCTTGATGTGCATCTGTGCATCCTGTTGAGCCGAAGGTCAAATACAAACATTCCAGCCAGGAATGTTTTGATATTTGATAAAGTTGTGATGTCTAGCAATGCAACACTTGAAGTTATCCTTGTAAAATAGAGAAGAGCATATACGTATACTAAAAACATTTGCGTTCCTTGAGACGTGCGCCGATGATGGAAACTGTTTATACACTCCTCTCTAATCATCTTCTAAAATCTTGATTGCATCGACTGTCTGCTCTGCCCCAGGCTGCAGTTCAGAGGAAGACCAAGACTGATCTGAAGTCAAAACAGAGAGGGTCATCTGGTGTCACTGTCCTTCTGGGGATCAGAAAATCAAAGGAAACTTGACTGGAAAATACCAGGTCAGCAGAAACCAGACCACAGAGAGCCACTTCAGGACTCAGGGATCTGCTCGGTTCGCAATCCTCTCTGCACCAAGACACTGGGGAGAGGAGGCTCCCACTCACTATGTACTCCCCTCAGAGTCTCCACCGTTGGGGCATCACTCATACCGAGAGTATGGAGCGGTTAGCCTACAGCCAAGGTAGGCTAGCAAGTGGTTTTTGAATTTATGACCCTGTCTGTTATATAATGATAACTCCTGTCTACTGCCACTGCAATGTGGTCTCAGATTATGTTTTCATATCTTATGAAAAATAGTGTTATAGCAATCGTTTGAGTCATTCAAATGTCATTGCACCACAACTAATTAGGTTTAAAGTGGGCTGGTAAAGTAAAATACAGCGAAAGTAAGAAACAATTTGGTCACAGTTTTGGGGAAAACATGCACTGAAAATGGCAACTAATTTCACAATAGATAATACTTTTCTATGAGTCAAGAATGAGCCAGAGTCACCAGAGATGAAGAGAAATGCATTAAGAACCAAAAACATCTCTCCTGGCTATTCTAATACATTAAAGCTGATTTTGCATATTATAACCTTTACAGTTGCCACTCTGACCCTAACACTTATTCTTAGGAAGTAAATCGACTGGCCCTATGATTATGTGAAACATAATTTTATTTATGTCTATGTACTGAAGTCCTACAGCTGATCAGTATCAGCAGACTCTTAGAATCACCAATAACATTTAAACAAGTCACCAATCAAAGTAGACTCTAAAGTGGCCTTTATAGTCTGACAAACGTTGGTATAATCCATGACAACACTGACGGTCACAAATTATTTGTATATTGCAAAAAGTTAGAAAAGAAAAGTCAAATTTCTCCAGCAAAACCCCACCTACCTGACACTTGCAACCAACAAAAAAAGTATTTAAAGAAATCACAACATTACATATTTTATTAATTCATCAAATTAATTACTTAATTAATTAATCCAGTCATATTTAATGTGAACTCTCTCGCTGGGCATCCTGGTAGCTTAGGGCTGAAGACACCGCCAGATGTAATTGTAGTTTAGAATCCTAAATATCTTTTATTCTAATTTATCTTTAAAATATCAGACTTAGCCTAAAAACATTTAATATATGTGTCTAATCATTGAATGACCAGAAATATCACTAAGTTCGTCAGTGGTGGCTACGGCCCTGACACTAACTGTATATGTTAGACTGTTTTCTTTGTTTTTTCTTTGCTTTTCTCCTCACATATCTGAAAATAGCTCTCTCCGGGTCCTCTGTATCCATGCATCTCTGCCCCCCTACACATAATCACCATCATGCATGCAGCCGTGCAGTTCTCTCTTCCAGCAGCAGGGGGCGGCAGCTCAGCAGCGCAGCAGCCGCTGAGATCATTACGTAGTGGTGCTGTCTTTTGTGTGTGTGTGTGTCTTGTGAGCAGCCTTTTGACACCGCCCCTCCGCAGGGTGCAGAGGGAGCCGTCAGGGGCCAACTATCGGTTACGTCTGCAGGCTGTAAACAAATCTCTACAACACCACGATGTACGGAAAAGACACATTTCCTGGGCAGCTGCTGTCACCGCCGGTGCTAACGTTCACCATGTAACCGCCGCCTAGCTACGCTTTCCAGTCCGAGGACGTTACGACGGTTGGTTTTTGACACCAGTGAGACCTGTCGTTGTTTTGACCGGTGGTATCACAGGTATTTTATGCTATTGTCACGGTGGTCGCCGGGTGAATTACACACCCAAGTTAGCTCGTTAACGGTTCGCAACCCGTATGAATCTGGCTGTTTTCGCACCGACCAGCGTTAACCAGCTAAGTTATAATCAGTTCAGAGGTACGTGAACATGGCATCGCCCGCAGAGCACGACCTGGCTCTGTCTGAAGCGGACGGCAGCAAGGAGAAAGCTCAGGTGTTTGGGATATTGAGGTTGCAAGAGGAGAAATCTGGTGCTGGGGAGAAAGCTAACAGTACAGCGAGAGGAGGAGGAGGAGGAGGAGGAGACGGGCGATGGCAGGCTCCTATCTTCGCTTTAGCTAGGAAAGCATCCGAGACCATTTCAGGGAGCATTCACGTTCTGCCCAAAGTGTCGGAGCACAGGACGTCTCTGCCCGGGGACTGGAGCGTCCAAGGTAGAGTATAAATCATACGGGGCGTTAATGGAGGTAGTTAATAATAACACGATTGATGACACCCAGCACCTGATTGTTTTAAGAACACAGGAGTAAATGTCACCTAACCCTGTGCTTATCAGCCTGTCTACACTGAAGGATTCCCCCCTGAGATGTTCACGAACAATCAATAATTCAGTTAGATGCTAATTGGAGCACAGTTAATAGTTTCAGCTGGTGTGGATAAGTGTGACAAACTAACTTCTCTCTCCTCCTCTCTCTCTCTGTTATGTCCGACATTACCTCACCACCCTCTGTCTGTGTGGCCAATTGATTTTTCATAGATCAGTGCTGCTTTCATGCTTTGATGGTGTAGCATCATCTGTTAGTGGTGCTGTAGCTGTGCTGCTGGGTTTTATACCACCACACAGCTTTACGGCCTGAAGCATCACATGCTACACTGATACAAATGTTTAAAAAAACGTCTGTCTCTCTTTCTTCTTGGTGTTATCACAGTGCTTTGTACGCAGCTTTGGCTGGTCACATGATGATAAAACTAGTCAAAGGGTTACTTTTTTCCCGTCAGTATCCTCAGGGCCAGCTGCCCAAGGGCCCCTAACAGTGATGCAGCCCCCAAGATGTTTTCTGTTGATCTGTCAGTGTCTCTGCCTCTGGACTAACCTGCTTGGGCAATTAAAGCTCTTCCACATTACTCGGCAACATAGGTGTGCATTTTCACCTGACACTGTTTTGTCCTCTTCTGGTGTTTGGCTACACATTAACCTGGAGGGAGGGTCACGTGTAGAGCATACCTGTGTGGGAGGTCATAAATCCAGGCCCTTGAAGGTCTTCCATAATGAAAATATTAAATACAATGTTTGTTTGTTTTTTTAGGTCAGATGCAGTTAATGCCAAAGTTATAGATGCTGTGTAGACATAATGGGTTTGCTACAATAACACACAGATAGTAATATCAACACCAGCAAAGATTACAAACATGTCAATTGTAGAAGAGTTGGACAACTAAGCATTAAATGTATTTCGCCATAAAACCCCTAAATACAATAAAATAAACCAGGAAGCTGCTTTTTTACATTTAAATTGATAATGAATTTAATGTGAAAGCAAGACTTTCACCTGACTGACTCAGTTTTTTATTCTTCAGATAAGAGACTAATCATGTTTTCAAGATTTAATATGCTTGTTCATATTCTTTAATAAAAAGAAAAAAAGACATACAGTCTTATAAATAGTATAAATATCGAACATTTGCAGATATTATGTTGAGACCACCCTTTGAATCTTGACTTAAGTATTTTAAGTATTGTGTCAGGATTCTCTTGTCTGTTGTCCAGGGTTGGGAGTGTCTTCCTCTGTTCCACAGCTCCAGTTTAACAGACGGTATCACTGCAGTCAAACAACTCGCTAAACATTTCCATAGAGTTACAGGTTTCTACTTGGGTATTTGACGTAGCATTCTCACATTTTGAGTAGTTACACAGTGACTTGGTACCCTGCAACTGAGTATTTTGACATCCATGAATCATCAATTTGAGGACCCTTTAGTGTCTGTGTGCCTTCCTGTTGTCTCTTTGAGCTGAACTTCTCCACGCATTCATCTCATGGACGTACAGTATGCTCCATTGGCATATTATGACGTCTGCATTAACACAGCAGCTACACTGGTGAACATATTGTGTCTTGTGTGTGGCTTTCGTCCCACAGCCCTGCGAGACCCCATGGCCATGGAGCGAGCCAACCTGCTGAACATGGCCAAGCTGAGTATTAAAGGGCTGATCGAGTCGGCTCTGAGCTTTGGAAGAACGTTGGACTCAGACTATCCACCTCTCCAGCAGTTCTTTGTCGTCATGGAGCACTGTCTCAAGCATGGCCTCAGAGGTGAGAGGCTGAGGTGGTTTTAAATGCTGTCTGGTGTGGATGTATCTGCAACCTCCCTGCTTATTAAGATTGAATGTCTAGGCTGCAAAATTCCTGTACCTTTTTCAGAGAAGATGTCATTCCAACATTTTTATTCTCTCGTGCGTGTCTGACTGAGAAGAATCTCTTTCTCTCGTCTCTCCAGTGAAGAAGTCCTTCCTGGGCTTTAATAAGTCTCTGTGGGGTCCTTTGGAGCTGGTGGAAAAACTGTGTCCTGAAGCAGCAGAGATCTCGGCCTCAGTACGAGACCTGCCTGGACTTAAGTAAGGAAAACATTTATGTACACACACATGCTCACACAGAACTTAAACTAACATCTTGCTGGAAGAACATGAAACACAACACAACCACACACATGTGCACGAGAACATAACCTGAGCCAGAGCAGGGAAGTACCTGAGTGTCATTTACTTTCACTTCACCTTTCCTCTCACTGCTGCCTCACTTCTGCCTTTTCCTTATTTCTCTACTTCTTTATTATTATTTTTTTTCATTTTTTAGAAACTGTTAGATACATTGTAGATACTACACTATGATGTGACAAACAGTTAACGGTTAAAATCGAGCTTGAAATTAGTTGCAATACTATCAGTTTTTGGGCAATAGGCATGAGTCACTGATGGCGCAGTAATATTTCTGTTGCCTCTTTCTTGCATCTGGCTGATGGTGTAATTGACATTTATATTTCTTACTACAACTATCAAATTATCAGCTGAATCAAAGTTCCTTTATTTTACTCTAATAACAATATCAGTACCTTAAGAAATGTGTGTCTGAAAAGTGTCCAGGCTGCACACAGGGTAACGTGCACAGGAGTCGCTTGGAGACAGTCACGTGGCTGTTCTTTGCATGTAGTATGTTTATGTTAATTACCAATTAACTGGCTTAGCATGCAGGTCTGCACAATGTGTTGTTTAGATTTGTAGGGTGTACGCATTGGCTCCTCTGCGTGCCTCTGAGACTTTCGGTTGCCCATAACACCCTTCTTTGCATAGGTTTGCAGAGACATTTGTATCCTCAGAGAAACCTAATTCTGGTTTTAGTGGTGCATCCCATACAGTATTAATGTTAAGGTTTTGTCCTCTAGTGGCTGTAGTAAGCAAACTTTTGCTAAATCTCATCTGTGCTCATGATTCCTATGTCATACGTAACTCTAGCATTCAGTTATCAGTCACTAAAGAGCAGTCCCTCCAGGCAAGGAAGCAGTTTTTTCATTAAACTGAGTAATATTCAGTTCTCGTCTGGTCCAGTGAAATGAGGAACAGTTGTGTTGTTTATATGGAGAAGAGAGTCAGTTTCCTTTGGTGGTGCTGAGTCAGACCAACAGACACATAGCAGAGCTGCGCTTTTGCAACAACAAGTTTGGACCCAATTGTTAGATACTGTAGTGCAAACTGTGCCTGTCCCAGTGTTTTTCAGGAGATTAATGCTCTTCTAATACACAGGTTAACATTCAGATTATGGCTGAATATCTTTTTAACATGTTATTGTCATAAAGTAAATGTGGAATCAGTAGTTTGGTCTGACTCAAAGCTGAAATCCAGAATATTTTTATAAAATGAATAACATTTGTCTAGTTGGCCACAGTTTTTGCAGAGAATAAAATAAATAGACAAAACCACAATAGGATGCAAAAGACTAATCCCATTATGTGTCTGTGCCACCAGTCCTAGACCCTTAAAACCTCCTAAAAATGCAACTGTATCACTGATGTGTGTATGTTTTTTTTTTAACCAGGACTCCGTTAGGAAGGGCCAGGGCGTGGCTGCGTCTGGCTCTCATGCAGAAGCGGCTGGCCGACTATCTGCGACTCCTCATCACCAGAAAAGACCTGCTCAGGTACACACACATATACACACAGGCTCTCTCACGCAGTAATAAGATACATTTGACCTGTTTTGGAGAATATAAATGTTAAAGTTACCCAAAGTACCCCAAACATCCCAATATTGCCCGAAAATTAATTAAACACAGCCTGTCCTCTGACAGACTAATAACCCTCTAGAGCTACAACATCTAAACAATTTCACTGTCTGTTTGCTTGATAGTTGTAGATCCTTGCAGCATATGAGAATCTTTTGTATCTTCCTCCACAGTGATTTCTACGAGAATTCAGCGCTGATGCTAGAGGAGGAGGGAGCAGTGATCGTGGGCCTGCTGGTGGGCCTGAACGTCATCGATGCCAACCTGTGCGTCAAAGGGGAAGACCTGGACTCTCAGGTAACCACTGCCCTGAAACGGTATTCTACCACTTGACTCAAAGACAACGATCTGACCATGTGGTTGTATTTACAGCTCTCCACTCTGTCGTCACTATGATTAGACCTGATTGTCTGCTTGCATCATGCTAAGCAAAGGAGGAAATTGGTCTTATGTCATTAAAAAAAAAGAGCGTAACTGTACTTCCTGTGCCCTCTTGACCATTGACACGAAACAGTTGTTCATTGATTTTTGGTTCGGGAAGCAGAAATACAGTTAAGAATTGTCTGTTTCATTCATTATCTTGGCATCTGGCAGATGGAGAGCAGAGACTGTGGTGTCATGTTTGTACTCCACGGCTGGAGACTTTGTCCTGAGTGCAAACACATTTTCTCACTAATGCAAACACCTTGTGCAGGCTGTATTCACACATGACTGGATGTGTCTGAGATACATTTGTAATGTGAAGTCATCTGGAAATTTGTTTGTTCAGATCCAGTCATATTCTGATTACATGGTCAGGATTACATCTTGCATCAAGATTATAGAGCCGCACAGATTTTATTTTTAATGCCAAAACTCTTGTTAGAAGTTAAATAATTCAGTAATTTGTCCACTCTTACCAATAGTATTGGGTTACTACATGTCTTTATGATTTGCTTCAATTCTTTGCAGTGTTGTTAGCCTGCTCTGCATGTGTGCAGGAGGCAGAAATTGGTTATTTTAGCCAATGCAGACACAGTAGCATTAGGATTAATATTAGCTTATTAGATATTAATTACTTTATCACTTTCATGCATGAAGTTAGGGTTTTGTTGGCTCTGTCTGAGTTTTTATTTGTGTAATCAAGTACCTGCATGATTATAAACATACCTGTTTGGTTGCAACGGCTTTCCCGATGACTCATTTACCCAATTAATGGTTGTGCAAACTCTGCTTCTCAGTCTGTTCTCCCTCAGTGAATTATATTGGCTGAGTTTTTACACAGCTTCTTATATTTATTCTTCTAGGTTGGGGTGATTGACTTCTCCATGTACTTGAAGAACGACATTGATGATTACAGGAGTGAAGAGAGGTACAGTCTGTTTGTCTCTCCACTCTGTTTTGTACAGTACTGTCTTTTAAACCGCCTCCAAATGTGATGCAGAGCTGATTTTATGTCTGTTTCCATGACAACAGGAATAGCCAGATAGCATCCATCTTGGATCAGAAGAACTATGTAGAGGAACTGAACCGACAACTCAAGTAAGACATTTGTTTTTTTAGTGGAGACAGACCGGTCTGTATGGTTTTCACCAAACTTCCTGGTTATGATGGTTCAAAGAAAGGAAGTCCTTTGTTCTTAATGCTGTGTGTTTAGAGCATAAACAGTGGTGGTTTAAGTCAGCCTTTCTTTTTCATATGCCGTTTATGATGCCTTCAATCAGAGGCAGACACTGTGCATGGCTGGTTGCATGTTAAAAATAGACCCTTTCTTTTTTTAATCAGTCAGTTTGTGTTTGAACAACTCTGGTTGTTTCAGAAGTGCAATTCTGTCTTGTCTGTCCTCACAGACAGATGCATTCAAAAACAGATTGTCTGTCACATTCAATCTTTAAAATGTTTTTCTTCTCACAAACATGACATCGCTGATGTTGTAACATTTATTCTTAATGAACTCACTCATCTTCATCACTCATAAACCTGCATTAATCTGCTGCCTTTGAGACTTCTGTACTTGAGATAAAGCTAAAGACGCAGCTTGTTCATGAATTAGGAAGGTTATTGCAAACAAACTTCTACATGTGTGACATGACATTAAATCACATTTTCCTTCAGTGTCCTTGGTGAATTGTATGAGTAATCTCCTTTCTGAACATAGGCTAAGCTAACTGTGGCACTACTGTTATGGCACTGTGGCCATCAAAAGTCAAATTCAGGTCTGGTGAGACAGTTGAGAATGCAATCATCAAACATTATGAACATGACAACAGCACTGAGGAAAATACATTTTCTAATTATCTAATATTCTAATTATCTCTGAATTATACGACATTACTTAAGTACAATGTCATTGTGACAAATTATGAGAAAATGTTGCCCCTATAAATTCAGAAAGTCAGCCAAATTATCAGATATACTGATAATTTCTCTCTGTGTGCTTTTCTACATCCAGCTCCACAGTCCATGGTTTACAGGGCAGAGTGGACTCTCTGGAGAAGTCAAACTCTAAACTCATAGAGGAGGTGAGATAATATTGTTTATCACATTAGATGCATTGTTGTATTTTAAAAGTGTGCTGGAGAAAAGAACCAACATAACAAAAATGTATCACTACCCTCATGACTGAGCTGTACAGAACATGGCTGAGGTGCATTTATGTTTAACTATCCAGAAAAGGATCACAATATAATTTGGATTCATCTGCTGTTGCTGGCATGATTGATCACCTGAGATAATCTTTGTGCATGTCCACATGTTTTTGTGTGTGTAGTTAGCCATAGCCAAGAACAACATCATCAAACTGCAAGAAGAAAACCAGCAACTGAGGAGTGAAAACAGCCTCATTCTACTGAAGGCACAGCAGCATTTAGAGGTACACTGTACATACATACAATCACAAAATGATATCCCTTTCTCAAAATACAAAGAAACATTGGTTGTCTAATAAAGTTTGAGTTGCAGCCCACATTCGAACCAAAACTGACACCACAATTGTTGTGGATTTAAAACTCAAGATTCCAGCACCACAGGCTGGTAAAACTGATGCATATTGTGGCTCATATATTCTTCTTATTGTTGATATTTACTCCAGACAACCCAAGGTGATGTGTCAGTGGAGAGAGACACCTACAAACAGTCTAGTCAGGGTCTGGATGAGATGTACAACGAGGCTCGAAGACAACTGAAGGAGGAGTGTCAGCTCAGACAGGTCAGACTGTAACTCCCTTTGTCTAAAATATGCATCTAAAATGTGAGTAGTATATTTTTGTGTGTAATTACATAAAAAAAATATGTGGATGTGGTTTCTTTTAGGATGTGGAGAATGAGTTGGTAGTCCAGGTGTCGATGAAGCAGGAAATGGAGCTGGCCATGAAACTTCTCGAGAAAGATATTCATGAAAAACAGGTCAACATACACTTTTGTGTATCTTTTCTCTGTCTTCCTTTTTGACCACTTGATTTATTTACAAAAGATTTTAAGAGCTGAGTGTACACAAAAGGAAAAACACTTCTCCACAGTGATTTACTGTGAATGCACCGATTTAATAAAATCACAAAACATGCAGATTCAACAATATACAATACATTAATATACAAGCATTGTGGGCGTTGTTAATAGTGACTTTTCAAAGACTGAAAACCGAATCAGTAATTTTTTAGATATATTTAGACATAAACAGTTAAAGATGGTGACGTGGTTGCTCCTCAGACAGATGATAACAAGCTCTTTGGGGGCACAAGCTAAAAATATGGCAGCTGCCTGTACTTACTCACATGGCGCAAATAATACCTCGTGCCTGTCGCTTTAGTATTCCTGTCAGTGTCACACTTCTCACCACCAACCTGTGAACTCTGCAACATAAACACCACCAGCTGACATTTGTAGCCAAGCTGTGAGATACAGTAGCTGCCATGGCATCATCATCATCATCATAATAATAATAATAATAATCATCATCATCATCACAGCTTTGTAAGGAGGCTGCTGGGATCATTAACAATAGCAGCCTCAGGTGGATCAGCTGTCAGACTGGAGAATACTGTCAGCATCATTATTACACAGGTTGAATATGGAGGGTATGACATGGGAATATTTGTGTCGTGCAATGCTACATATAGTTTGCTCTATTTATATTTCAACTCTCTTAGTACTTTTCCTTAAATAACGCACACAAATCAGTGCGCATGTAGAGTTTTAGTCTTGTACTGACCCCCAGTGAAATGAGTGGATAAGTACACAAATAAATAAATAATGCCCTGTGATAAATGAATAATTAAAGAATAAATGGGCAAATGATAAAATCAAGAAAGAGGATCATAATAAATTACAGTAAAACCACTGTAGTAAAACAGAAGCAGACATATGACAGCAATACTGGACCACAACACAACTGAAGATTTTGCTTTTGATCATCAGGACACACTGATTGGTCTCAGAACACAACTGGATGAGGTCAAAGCCATCAATGTAGAGATGTACCAGAAGATGCAGGTACAGGTACACACATGCAGCTCTACACCTTCTTATATCATCCACAAGATAAAAAAGAATGAAGTAGAAATATCTGGTACTTATGACAGTGATTCTCATTTCTCAGTCATCCGATGAAGAGATGAAGAAGAAGAACGATATGATCACTCGTCTGGAGGAGAAGACCAATCAGATCACCGCCACCATGAAGCAGCTGGAGCAAAGGTGAGATACACTGTCTGAGAAGGCACAGCACATACTGATCAAAAGAGGAAGATCACTTTCTCCCTCATGTCTCCTCAGTTCCTCCAGCAGTCTAAACCAGATTCTTTACTGTACAGTTTTTCTCTGATTTACCTGAAAATACATAATCCTTCTGAGGCAAAGTAAATCACTCTTTGTATTTGTCTGCAAGAAAGTTTCAGAGTGAAACATAACACAGTCAAGAGTGCCAGTGGACCAGTTATGTTTTATTTTGTTAAAAGTACATAATTGTCTTCATAAAATGTTCTGCATGGATCTGGTTGGAGCTTTGCAGAAGAGAACTGGGGGGAAACATGGGGGAAAATGGTTTCAGTGCTCAGGTTTTTACTGGAGGATATAGGTCAGGAGGTGGTAAGCCTTGTTTTTACTCTCCTATTTGTCCTGCAGACAAATATCTCCACAGTAAAAAAAACATACCGAAGTGATTTGATTGTGGTGTTTATCAGTGCAACATGTAGTGTAAAATCAAGTCATCTACAGTTCCCACAGAACCCGACAGTATCTCATCTTTTGTGATCAATTTAGTAACCAGATGACAGTTTAAACAATATATCTATATTTATACTTTGTTTTCCTCCTCTGCTCTTTTTCCCTGAAGACTTGTACGGTTTTACTTAACAAAAGACGTTAGCGGAGGCAGTCCACCTCTATTATAAACAGCTGTGGGAAACCCTGGTGCCTATAAAACAGCAAATAGATGCAGTAAAAAGTGTTTGGACAGTGTGTTAATAATGAATAGATTTTGAAGTTGAGGCAAAACAACACATTTGAAGATTAAGTGAAAATGTATCTCCAAAATGCCAAACAGTTTTGATAACACAAAACCCTTTTTTAGCTGCGTTCAAATATGGTCTCAACCTCCGGAGCAGCTTGGGTCAGGGTTCAACAAAAGCAGGCAAAAATTTGAGATACTTGACGGTAATAATATATGGCTACTTTTGCTCTACAGATTAAATTTTATAGATTAAACTAAAATGAGCCAAAATGTTCTTAAAGTGACCTGAGGAGAAACCACCTCCACTAACATCATTAAAAAATGAATGAATACATATAAATGAAATAAACTTTCAGGGAAAACAGAGCAGAAGCACTATGTCACAGAAAATGCCATATATTGTGGGTATTGTTCAGGCTGTCATCTACTAATTAAATTGATCAAAATGAGATGCATCCGTGTAGCTTACCACCTCTTCTTAACAACTTCCTGTGGGAAACCCTGTAAGCGTAATTTATTATGTCTATTAAAATCTACCGCAGATATTTTCATGCATGATACCTTTTCTCGGTCACTATTGCACCTTCGATGTATAAGTGCTCCATACTTGCATCAGTCATGATGGAAGCTTGTAGCTGTTTGTTGGTTCATTGATGCCTTATGATCCCTCCTCACCCCATCAGCTCCCAGTCAACACAGTCCATCATTCCCCTCGCCTCGCCTGTTGGTTTAAATCTGTTCCATCCTGTTTGTGATTGGTTGTGAATGTTTTTTGCTGCTCTAAATGTTTATGTAGGCTGGTAGGATACAGACCCCGGTTACACGTCTTATATTCAGTTTTTTTTTTGTTGATCTGTTCGATTCGATGGAGCAACAGTCAGACCAAGCTGTGTTAAAGTTGCTGAAAAGTCAAAGCGGGTAATTAAGAAGATGAAAATGGTCTGATCAGAGCCAACGATTAAAAGAAAATGAATTAACAGCTAATCAGAAATCATCCCCTCAGAGTTTAACTTTACTTTCCAGGGATCAAACTAGTTTTACCTCCTGCAGATGTTGCTGTAACATAGAGCTCGCTTGCTTCACCTGAAAATGCCAGTTTCTGTCTGCTATGGTTATATTCATCTATCTGTCCACCACATTACCTTTCCCTGCTTTTCCTCTTCACCTCTTCACATCACTCATACGCTCATTGTGAAGTGAAATATATCCAGACTGTAGAAATCTGATGACAGTGTGAACCTGGCAACCTGACATCAGATTTCTGTGTGTTAATGCCTTTCATTTACACTCGCTGCTGTGTTTACGATGAATAAAATCACTCAAAGTGTTCAGTGTAACCGGGGCCACTTAGAATACTGATGTATTGACATCCTTTCTTCCTCCCTTCCTTTCTTCCCTCCTTCCTTCCTCCCTTCTGTTATCTCTTTTATACCATCCATTCAATCATTCATTCATCCATTTTTGCTCCCTTGAAACCTCCGTGTTTCTTCATTTTTTCCCTCCCCTGATTTTATCCCTGCTCCTGTGTGCAGTGACAAGGATCTGTTAAGTCAGACCAGAACGCTTGCTATGTCATTTGTAAAGTGTGCCAGCACAGACACAGAGCACCAGTACAAGCTAGTCAAGGACATCTCCTTCTGAGGACAAACATGCACATAACGCGCACATATGCAGACACACGGCTGCTTATGACAGAGTGAATAAATGGACTCAACTTAATGGAACATTCCTGTTTTATTTGCACACAATATTCAGATGGTTTTTACGGCCTGAGAGCAGCCAGAGAATCAGGAGAAACTGGAACGCATGGTTTGTTTCCTCAGTAACTGAAACATTATCATCAGCAGAGTGCTGGGATTCATACCGACCACTGCAACGTGTTTCATGGTCTTTGGTTAAATTACATACAGATAACTTTTAACAGCTGTGCTAAATGAAGATTAAGTTTCCTCTGAATGTCTTTTTCTCATTGAGCATCATCATCAGCAGCAGCTGTGTTTAGCCGCTCAGAGAACTGTCTGAATATTACATCAGTTATACTTTAATAGATGCTGAATTAATCATATACTACTTCTATTCCATCTATTCTCACATGCTCCGGCGTGCACACACATACACACAAATACACACACACACGCTACACATTCTTCCTGTCTCCAGTAGTCAGTTTATATGCAGTAACACTGAGATTAAGATTAATGAAATTCATGCTGGTTTGGGCTCTGAGGTGTAATTATAGTGTCCTTTTTATTGTTCTCGTTCACATTGAGTTAGAATGAGTACAGTGGGCTTCTCGCTCATATCACAACTACTGAGGAACCAGAGCCACCGATGAGCAAAGATGGTGTCACTGTAGTTTTTAGTGGCATCCATGTTGGCTCCGTGGAGATTGTTGAGTAACTTCAGCTGACTGTTTGCTGTCATGATCCCAATGTTAGAGGGGAAACGCACCTCATTGCCAGCCGACACTGTGTGGGTGTAAAGAAGAAGCAGTAACATGAAAACTATAATCAACATACAGCTGCCTGCGTGTCTTGTGCAGCCTCCTGCTTTTAATCTGTTGCCAGTTTGCTCTGCATGTGTCGCACCTCCTCACCTGCCCCCGACTAGCTGTGATGATCCCGTCTCCTCCTTGCTCTTCATCCTCCTGAAGGTTCACCTAAACTGAGAGAGAACTTATAAGGTTGAGACTTGCAGCTTTAGCTCAATTCACTTGGTTTTGGGTTGTTTTTTTTTTTTTTTGCAAAACAGACAGCTGAACCCAGTTTAAATGGATTCTAGTTACACTGCTGTAAACATCTGGAGCTTCTGCCAAGGGACGTTGAATGTGTAGTTGTGTGTCGTTGTCTTGGCATATTTATTGAATTTTGTGATAGATCAGGAAGTAATCATTCTACCTATTCTAACTCCATGTTCATAGTACTGTAACTCCTTTCAATTTGTAGAAGAATGAACACTCAGTACAGCTGTTTAAAACTCACAACTACTGTCTTTTACCACCGTGAGTAAATAAAGTTAGATGTTTTGAAAGTGCTGGGTGTGGTTTGAGTCCTTGGTCACGTTCTGTGTAGGTAGACACGGGTACATTTTATTTCCTGATTTCTCAGAGTCATGAATACTTCTCACATCCTGAAGTATTTGCTTTTTTATTAAGTTACCTTCCTGTTTTCAAAATTAAAATGTTGTGATTATGTAAAAGAAGAAAGAAAACATGGTAATGCTGCCCACCAGTTTACTCCGTCTGAGTTGCACACTGCATCTGGTTCGTCATCCTCTTTATTTATTGTCCATTCAGTTTGCTTTAAGGCATTGTCTCTCATTGTATCATCACAAGTTTTTATTTTGACTCATCAGCCCTACGTACTCCTTACTGTTTTCTGTTTTGACCCTCCACAACTCAAATCTAATCCCTGGTTGCATTCTTTTAAGTTTGTTGTAATAAAGCAAATTACATCATCATCCTTCTTCATTTACCCTCAGCCATCCCTCCTCCATCTTCCCACCCTTAACCTTGCTCCTTAACCGTCATCCTCCCTGCCGTCCCCCTCAGTTATTTTCTCCCTCCCTCCCCCGCCATTGTCCCCCTCAGTTTTTTCTCTCCATGGTCCTGAGTTTGTCCCTGGTTATAATGGTGCAGATTACAGGAGGCAGAGAGGCACCGCACCTCGGCCGAGGAGGGAACCAGACGTTTCAAGTTGGACTTTGCCAACAAGGCCGACAGCCTGCAGCGGCAAATCGAGCACAGAGAAAGACAACTGTAAGCAAAACACCTGCAGACAAACGCTGGCTCATTTACACACATACATGAACACTAACCTAAAGGTGCTGCAGAGAGAAACAACACAATATTTACACCTTTAGCTTTACACTGAAACTTCTCTCGGTCCTAATTCATGAACCTAGGAAACAATAAATCATATTTATGACATTATTTAAAACACGCACATGTGCCATAGCAACAAACATATGACTTGTGTTGCATGTAACTTCATTGCTCAGGAGACGTCAGATTTCCTTCAACCCAGTTCATGTTGATCATGATTTTTAAAAAAGCAAAGCATAAAGACAAAATATACAGTAAACCAGTGCTGGAACAGTCTCTCACCCCCTCTCTCTCTGTTTCTGTTTGTCATTGTTACTTTGTTTTGATGTTGTATGTACATGTCGATGGTGTTTTTCCTGTAGCCAGCAGCTGGAGATGGACTTGAAGATAGAGAGAGAGTGGAGGCAGACATTACAAAATGATCTGGGCAGAGAGAGAGAGACGGTGGCTCAGCTCAGCACAGAGGCGCTGCAGATCAATGGCCTAAAAAGGGTAAAAAAGACAGAAGCATACATGTAGCACATTCTGTATGACATAAAATATGATCTGATTTGATGCATGTCGCCTGTTGTGTGTTTATTATTTTTCCAGGAGTTCCATCGCCTCCAGGACGAAAACATTCAGCTGAAGACGATCTGTGAAGACCAAGAACAAGCTCTCGAGGAACTAGGCTCCAAACTCAGCGAGTATGTATGCTTTCATTAATAAATGCTCTTTTTGTACTGTAATCAAGTGGTTTTCTATATTGCAGCAACCCAACTTATGTTCATAGTCCCAAGGATAGACTGAACTCAAATGTAATGTGAGATTTGAAGTTTCCCATTCAGTTTTTGAAGTCAGACAAATGTTTCATAGGTCAATTGCATTTTAATATGTATTCTGATAGGAGTACAGTTGTTTTCATTATCATGTTTAGTTCAGCTAAAAAAATCAATTTTATATTCATACTAGTGTTGTATGTTTTAATTCATTTTCAACAAATCACATGTAATTAAAATTCCTGCAAATCAATAGATTACAGTTGATGAGAAAGCCAAACAAGCTTTTGAAACCCTCTAAAATGAAACCAAAAAGAAACCATCACTGTTTTTTAACGATTTATTAAGAAGTAAAGATGAGAAAAGGTTGATTACCTGTGGCGGTTAATTTATTTGTTTGATTTAACTCTCATTCATTATTGTTTTCACAATCAGATCCAAAATGAAGATTGAGGACATCAAAGAGGCCAACAAAGCTCTTCAGGTAAAACTGTAGTTAATCACATAAAAATAGCAGAATGTCTTAAATCTAAATCTTCATCACTAAGATGTTAAATTAGGTGATTAGATTAGATATATATTAGAATAAGATAAAGGAGTGAGTAAAGTAAAGGAGTAGTGTATAAGCCCTGCATCGTTGGTCATGTGTGATTGTGGATCATTGAAGTATACCGTAGTATCTAGTGATTGTTTGTAATGTGTGTGATGTAGAGTTTGGTTGGAAAGGAGATGAACTGTGTCGTGTCGTTGCAGGGGGGTCAGGTTTGGTTGAAGGACAAGGAAGCCAGCCACTGCAAGCTGTGCGAGAAGGAGTTTTCCATCTCAAGACGAAAGGTCAGTCATCAAATAAACAAGTCTGTGTCAAAAATCTCAGACATGGTTAAAATTAGCTCTCGAAATAATCTGAGGGCTCCTGATTTCTTTCTGAGGTAGTAGTCCACATCTTTTAAACATCAATTTTACACTCTATCTTTCCTGTGAAAAATCATCAGGTGCGCAGAAGAACTTACAGTCGACAGAAAATGAATCAACAATTTTGTTATAGCTCCACTGCTGATTTATTGTGGTTCTACCTCTGTGTGTATTCGCCTCCAGCACCACTGTAGGAACTGTGGGGAGATTTTCTGTAACAGCTGCTCTGACAACGAGCTTCCTCTACCTGCGTCTCCAAAACCAGTCAGAGTCTGTGACACCTGCCACGCCCTGCTTCTGCAGCGATGCTCCTCCAACCCCACTTGAAGGAAGTCCCACACTGCTGCCCTGGCTGTTTCAAACAATCGGAGATCAGACTCGTAAATACCCGCCCTCCTGTCCTCCGCAAGATCCACACCCGCCCCTCCCCAACTTATCTCAACAGTGTTTGCTGCTAAGAATGGACAGTGTGCATGAACAGTTAGTGCATTTGATTCGTCTTATTCACAGTTTGGAGAAAAAAAAAAGTCCCTCACTGACAAAATGAGGGACATCTGCATCAATCTGACCTTTGTTTTACATCACTACATTTTCTGCAGAAGTTCTGCAAAGTAAAAAACAAACATCAAACATCTCTTATCATCAGACACAGACTAGAAGGCAGTCAGTCCACTATAGCATGGGCCAAAATGTCTTACTTGTTGACGGACAAGTTGGAAATTGAAGAAGTGAGAGTCTGTGGTCTGCTTTATTATCATAAAGAATCATGACATGTCAAATCAGCTGTCTAAATATGCATCAGTGACCTCTTAAGGGAGTCATGCAAGACAGCATGGAATCTCTTCTGCTTTAGTTCCCCTTGTTTCATGTGTTGTCCTGCACCAAAAGGACACCAAAACATTACAAGATACGTTTTCCAAAACTTAATACATCATAATCAATAAATAATAAAGCAACATTTTGAGACAGTACAGCAGAATCAAATAGCTGGACTGTTTGGGTGATAAAGTTCAGGAAGCTTTAAGCTCTTAAACCATCGGCCCCTTCATCGCTCCATCTGACTGGCACTCACATTAAAACCAACCAGACTCCAACAGGCACAACAGGTGTGACTATATCAAGGTGAACTGCAGGCCTGCTATGTTGCCTGCAAACACTAACGCTGATCAGCAGGTCAGGTTTTGGCAAATCCCTTTCTAAAGTTTAGGAGGAGGAGCAACTTAACTATGAACTGATAGTGAAAGTGCACTAACTGTGAGCAGCTAAATGCAGATTCTTTCCTCAATCAAACCTTCAGTCTTATGTAGTATTACATCATTACAATGTTTGTATGGAGCCTCAAACGATATACAGTAGCTCTGTAGCCAAACAGGTGAGATACATCATTTATACATACAGTAAGAGTCTTACTGTCGGATGTCCGGTGGCCTTAATGTTGTTGAGTCTAACTCCAAAGCACCCTCTTCTGAGGTGCCGTAAAACACAAAGTAAAGGCAGCTTTTACACAGGCACAGGTTCAATCAAACTGCCTAATGAGAAACTAAACTAGATGTATTTCAGGCTGTGAGAAGATCAGAAGTGTGCCAGTTTTTTCACGTTTTCTGACCCCTTTTAAATGTCATTGTTTCACAGGAGCATTCGAATATTTTGGCTCTGCCATCATCAAAGATTTGTCCAGACAGAGGCACCAATTTGATCTGCTCTCCTCAGAATATTCAGTTTGAAATCTTCACTGAAACAAAGTCTTCCCTGCAAACTAATTCCAGGAACGTTTACTGCTTCAGGTTTTTCTGTGTTGACACTATGACTAGACTTGTTCCCCGTGAGGATGTAGCTTTCAAAGGAACTGAAAATCTTTTTTTTTTTTTAAATTAAACAGCATTTGTGCCTGTGTAAATGCTATGGAAATCACCTACTTGTGCTTCTCTTGTTGCCAAAATGAGCCCTATATTTCAACAGGTAGAATCTGAAATAACGGCCCAAGATGTTTCAAAGTAGCAACACTAGCCTATACTAGCCAAGCAAGCACTCGATTGAAGGCACATTTCACTGTTTCTTTGAGGCACTAACGCAGTGGATGCTGCTTCACGGACCAAGAAGATTTCAATTAGAGTTGGTCAAACTGGCTCTTGTGTTGTTGAACCACTGACGGCTAACTGACAACACAACCACTTCACTGACGAGTTAGCGGCTGCTGAGAAGAGACGAGTGTTATTTCTGAAAACAACCACAAAGTATGTTTGAAAATTTGCCAATCCATAATTACCTGTAATGCAGATTAATTTGATAGTATTTATATTTAATTTTGTGTTTTATGCACATTATTTACTTTTGCGCTTTCTCGGTTCACTTGAAGTTAGTTGTAATGTGTGAAGATGGAAAAGACCCACATTTTACTGCTGCTCCATTCCTGAGAGGGGAAGTTTGAAACTTTGAACCAGTTTTTTTTTTTTTTTTTTTAAAACAGATGCAGGTATACAGACATCTGTTTTTTTGTGTTATCAAACTAATGCTGATGACTGTGAAGTCTACAAGTCTTCAGTGACGGGTTCCTCTGCACATTCTGGTTTTGTATTTGTATACAATGTTTTGCAATTTGTGATTTTTTCAAAGAACTGGAAATATTCATTCCCATGAAGAGATAAAACAGGCCTGAGTTCATTTCAGGGAGTGTTTTTTTTCCAGATATGTAAGAGCTTCATAAAAGTTGATCATATCTTAGTAAAACAGGTAGAATGTTTCTGAATTGCACCCAGGCCTGAAACGTTTTTGTACAGTGTCACTCTTATAAATCTCCCAGCTTTCAATGGGACTTGTACAGTGTTGATACTACTGTATGTTTTATGTACATAATGTTGTTAATCACTGTGGCCCTTTAGCTTACTAAATCATGACATTAACTCTATGGCCAACAGTACGTTGCCTTCACTGTGTAGCAGTTTCTGATTAAATCAAGTTACACACAGAATGGTTCATGTTTACTGCAGGTGATTTTTTCCCCTCTGATTTCACAACTCAAAAGTGGATCTTTTCTTGTCTATCAAGATGCCTTCTCAAACAAACATCTCATCATAGATGATGTCAGGGACACAGAAAGAGAATTAAATATAAAATTTATTAGGCAAAATGTACAACAGCTGCATAAGCTATTTTACAGCTCAAATATAGAGACTCAATTTTACTTCCACTCTTTGAGAGTGGAATATAATATTCAACTTACTTTTAAATTCTGTAATGAACTGTGAAAACATTCATAAAAAACACACATTGGCTCACATTTATCAAACTTTTCAAAGAGCAAAGCTGATCTAAAATCACATTCAAATCAGTGTGGCAGGACGGCTAAAAGATCTGATGAAAACAAGTTAAACCAGAATAGATTTAATGTTCCTCATGTTTTAATAAAAGATTAAAAATTAATTTCTCACCAAAAGTTGCTTGTATTGTTTTGACACTGCCGATTGTCACCGCTTCACCTCATAAACACATCATCCAAATCAAAGCAGCGTTATCATCAAGTGACAAGATGAGACCAGAACAGGTCCCGACAGCACAGCGCCAATCAACACACATTTGTTTTGGGGTATTGTGGTCCTAATCCGTGTCCAGCAAAGTTCTGTCTCCCTGCTGCGTCTGTACTGACTGACATCAGCTGCAGTACAGTGAGATAAGATGAATAAAGGGGCAGTAAAAACTTTAACATTCACTTTCTGCCTGTTCAATCTTTTCAAAACTCTGCAAGATAAACAGATGCTCTGACTTCTCTCAAATGGATCTCCAACACTTTGCAACAATACAAATTTTGATATTTATAGGGCATAAACTTGTATTGGTGTGAATCAGGACAAACTATATCTCGATATCCAACTGTTAAACGATATCTGATTGTTTAAAAAATATAAGAAAACGTTTTAAAACATATAAACTAGAAGTTTCCATCAGTGATGTTGTGCCCATAAGAGCTCCAACATTTTACTTTTGTCAGATTTGATTTGTTCTTCATGTGCTTTTAGGAACGATAGAACATGTAAAGTTTATATCTTGTCTGTTATCGTATCTGAGGTTATAGTTTGACCCTGCAATAAATTGACTTCAGATCAGCTCTCCTGCGTAAAAACACTTGAGTAAATGTGGCCTCAAGAAAAGTGAGACAAACGTCAGGATGGATTGGAAGAGTGGGATGACATCATCAGTATGCACCTCGCAGCCCGCTGCTCCGTGAGCCTCCACCCCCTCCTGAGTTACTATAGTAACCGCCACCGCCACGACCTAAAGGACAAACACCCAACTTTTATTACACAAATGTTCAGAATGAAAGTGGCTGTGTACACATCTTTATCAGTCATCTGTATAAACTTCAGTGTTTTTTTAATAAATACATCTGCAAAAAGTGACAATTGTCAAACTTAATTTCACATTAATAAAGAAAGTTGATGAAAACTCACTCATTTCAGCTGCCCCACTTGCTGTTGAGTTGAGAAACAGCTCAATATAACGATGCTCTGTGGAGAAAACAGCAATCATCACTCAGCCTGTTAGAGAACCTGGATTTCTTCTATTGAAATCCATCTATTGACTCTTCAGATTGACCTGAAATTCTGTCATGAAAAATAGTGATTTCACAGTGTTTTGAGTATCTTTCCTAAGCAAAGAGTTTCTTAAAAGGTTTTTTTGTTCCTGCATGAAACTTGCCTCACTGACCAAACACTAATATCTCAGGGACACCTGGGCTGCCAGAAGCATTCTCCTTCTGTAGGTACAACTGGTCTCCTCGTCTGCTGTCAGTCAAAAAGTGATTCTCCATCATAAATATAACTAACTGTAGCATGAAAAATGTGAGGACCAAAGTGAGGCCGGAGAAGAAAAAGAGAGGACATACGCATGTGGTTCTTGTCTTTGGACATGGCTGCCACAGCGTCTTCATGGGAGCGGAACTCCACATCGGCCTCTCCAGTCGACTTGCCGTTTGGTGCCACGTCAATGTGGACCCTCAGTGGGTTCAATGGAGAGAAGAACTTAAAAAAAGAAGAAAAACACAATGTATACACACAGATACAGATTGTGTTTTTCATGACTAACATTCAGTGTTTATCTAAATGTAGTTGCTGTTTTTTATTGAGCTTTCTAACCAACATCATGCAACATGAACAGAGATCACAGCCACAGAAACATCACGGATCTGAATTATTAGTGACGTCTTTAATCTGGTTCTATGATGCCTAGTTGCTTGAAATCTTTCAAGAGAAATAATCAAAGTAACCGGTCTGTGTGTGTGTGTGTTTTCTTACTTTAGCGATGTCTCCCTCTGTGGCACGGAAAGGCAAACCCCTCATGTGGACAAAATGGCCACTGTGGAAACCTGAGCCACTTTCACTTTGACCACCGTAACCGTGGCCTCCCATCCCTGAAATCACACAAACACATCCACAGATCACAAACACAACCTCTGCAAATGTAGGAGAGAGAAGTAATATGATACATTCCAACTTATCATCAAAACATACTGTAAAAATATATACATTATTAAGAAGTGTGAAATCTTCATGAAGCCTTCTACAAGATGTCTTCAAATATCTTCAATTTCAAAAGTTAAACTTAAACATGTTTAGGTGTAAAATATTTTAAGATATGTGCCAAAATGTGATTCATTTCAAAGTGATAAAATCTAAAATGAAGAGTAATAAAAACGTGAACAATTTAATAATTGGGAGACATGTTGACAGGGGCGCTAAACTGCAAGTACAAATGGAGTTTCCGTGACATGAATCAGTGTTTCTAAATGCCAGACTCTTTAGGGGGAAAAAAAAAAATTGGACTTTACCTCTTCCTCCCCTCTCTCCTCTCACCCGCTCATCAAACATGCCGTTGCCAAAACCGTAGTTGTTGAAACCATTGTAGTTGTCAAAGCTGCCATAACCTGGACACAGACACCCACACACAGCGAGAAAACCTCAGACTGTAATTTAACACAGAATGAAGCAGCAACAACTGCTCCACAACACAGTAGACAGATCTGAATAACAGACTGACTGGATAGTAAAACTTTTCTGTTGGTTCAGATAAAGGAACTAATGACATGATCTACGCAGGACAATTAGATTCACTGATTAACCTGAAAAATAACCATAATATATCACCATAAAACACACCCTCATGTGGCTGCACCACATATGTTTGACAATAAATAATAAAGGTCCAATTTCTTTATACATCTGACTGTTAACAGTTTAAGCTTTGCTCTGATGGTTTTGTAAAATTAATCAATGAGTACTGAGTATTGTCTTCCTATGAGTATTTACTGCAAATATGGTTTAAAGACCTGGTTTGTAAACCAGTAAACTGAAAACATAACTCCTGAGTGAGACTTATTTAACGAATACTGAAGTCTTTGGTTCAAACTTGACATTATTATCCTGTTTTCATCTCATGTTACTGTTTGCCTATAAACATGTTCACATGACACATTACATAATGAAAAATACTTAGTATTGCCTTGCTGCTGAATACTAAATTGCTTTCTGCTGCATCAGATTACCACTTTTCCTGTATGCTTACCTCCTCCGTAGCCACCTCCACTCCTCATGGTGTCCATCAGAGCTGCACCACGGCCAGGCCCGGGCCCAAAAAACCCTCCCCTGGGTCCCGCCATCATGGGTCTATCGTACGGCCCTGGTCTCTGGCCTCCCATCCCCCGCCGGGGCACCTCATAGTAGGCTCTGATTTCGTTACGACTGCTCTTAAAAATCTCTATATACCTGCAATATGAAAGGCCCGTGGGGTGAGGGGGGGGCAGAGGAGACAGTTAAGGTGAAGAAATGGCTTAGCTCGGGTAACATACATAGATATGATTTACAGAGAGAGAAGATTAACACACAAGAGACAAATATTCTAAATAATGGTCTAAGTTGTTTTAGCCTGGAGCTGAAGTGTCTGAGTGACAGAACAACCTGGTCCAAAGCTCATCATTAACTGGGCTTAGGGCTGTAGTAAAGAATCTTTACCTCACCAAGCTGCCTTGACTGTCCTCTGTTACACTTCTATGCTTAATCCCCACATTAAATTATGTGTATAATAAATATATGAAAGGATACAAAGAAAGTGCCAAAATAATTATCTAATACACCCACATTCTGTTCTAACAGAGTTAAAAAGAGCTCCCAGGTCTTAAATGGCCACCAATAAACTGTCTATGACATGAAATCATCACACCACCTTTAACTTAAAGATTAGATACATGATCTTTCATCCTAATATTCAACATGTCACCATAATTACAATGCATAAACCCATTAAACCCCATCCCATTAGCATTTTAATAAATATCATGACACACCCAATTAATTTACCCATTTTACCATAATTATTCTAGCAGACCAACCCATGCTTATCATTCAACCGTAAGTGTAATAGAAACCATCCCGTTAATCATAATTATACCATAATTACTCTAATATGACCACCCAGTAAGTACTACAATAGAAGCCCAACCCAGTCCAGCCCGTCCCTTTCCCGTCTGTCCCACCTGTGCCCTATTCTTTCCTTGTGTTTCCCCAGAGCCTTTTCTGCTATCTCCTTTGAGGCAAACTGCACGAAGGCTTCCCCTGTGCTCCTCCCCTGGTAGTCCACTGGCAGAGTAATCCCATTTGGCACGATTCTCAACCCTTCAACCCAAGCACACATAAATACATAGGTCGGTAGGTAGACTGATAGATAGTTATAGATAGAACAACACCCACTGCATCACTGGAGCTTTCAGGATTAATTAAGGTCATGACAGCGAATAAATAGCAGCTGCAGTATCTGATAAGACTGGATTAAATAAAGGGGCATCTCAGAGGACTGAAGTCACACTTGTAATGTGCCCAGCAGAGGAATGAAACACACACTGGCCGGGAGTCAGCTTATACCACATAATTAGAGGGATGTAGAGGATTTTTTTTTCTCTGATACACTATCGAATTTTGGTCACCAGCTTAATTATTATTCATCATTGCTGAGTGACATTACTCCATAATAATTATTTAGTGTTGATCTTCCTACATAAAGGCTGCTAATAAGCAGAATCACAGTACTGACCCCAGATCAGTGTCATGGGACTGTCTCCTCTCAGCCAAACCAGCCCAGCCCATTCTATAGTTAAACCTCCTAATGCATGACATCTAGATCATACAGGACAAACATGCTAGATAATATGCTTACATAACACTAACATGGTAATATTCATACTAACAATTTATAACAAGGACAAGTTAGTCAACACAGTATGACTATACTACAAGAACAAACATACATCAGGCCTTTGGGCCATGACACACACACACACACTTGTATGCAGATATGTAATCCTGCCTACCACAGGAACAGGAAATAATGATGTGAAATTAACAGTGTGTAATATGAGAAATGTGAAAACATCAAGTGTTGGCAAAACCGTCCATCTACATTGAATGTTACTGTACGTTGATGTTGCAGTGTTCAGCTGAGTGGAAAGCACTTTATAAAGTGCAGTTGGGATTTCCTTTGGATTTTTCATGATACAATCAGCCACATTTGTGTTTAAGAAAGGACCTGTAAATGTTTAGCAGTACTAAATTAAATTTGCCATTAAAATTGGAGGCATATTGTTTAATTATAACCCTGTTGTATTTTTTAATATATTGTATTATCACTAACTGTGAAGCCTAGGAGGGCATTTTATGTGATACAGGTTGATACATAAATACTGAATAAGAGATTCAGAGTCTCATTTGATACGTTGCACGGCAGGTCTAGATGCTCTTTTGCACATTTAAAAGCTAGCTGCAGTTCTGCCAGCTCCCTAACACCCTTACACTGTGGTGTCGACAGTGACAAAAACTGCAAACAGCCTGTGTCTGTAAAAACTATCCCTGAGGTTGACATAAAATAAAATATGCAATATCAGGACAATTTAACTGTAATTAGACAAAGGTTTATATAAAGCTTGTAAGTGTATGTGATCATGTACCTGAAAAGAACTGAACAATCTCTTCCTTGCTGCAGCCAAAGGGCAGGCCTCTAAGTCTCAGCATGCAGCCACTGCAGCTATCATAGTCAGCAGGGCCGCTACGTTTCAGCACCCAGTCCATCTCACTACGGTTTGACTTGAACACTGAGTCAGACACACACACAGATGGACAGACACAAACACATCACATGTTATCTGAAAGTCAACCTCAAAAAATACATAATTTTCAGTAGAGTATTATTCAAAGCTTATCACACACAAAACAAGCTGAAAAAAAGTATATTTGTACAGTAGGAGATATAAGATTTATCTCTTCTTGATGTAGGAGAGCCATGAAACAAGCTTTTACATGTGTAGCAAACAACTAGCGACAACAGCTCCACATTAAACTGATGAGATACCAGAGGAATTTGCATTTATGTAAAAACAAAATCAACACAGAATAAGATCAGAACAACATCTCTCACTTGTCAGTCAGTCTGTTATACCAGTTTTCATTGCTTACCCTCGATGTATCGGTGCCCCATGTATTTACGGTCTTTGGCAAGGGCATTCTTGAAATCCTCAGCTGTTTTCAGCTCAATAAATGCCTCTCCACTGGGGCGGCCTTCTTTGGAGTAGGTGAAACACACTCCGTTTACCTTCCCCACAATGTCACAGTCTGCACAAAAAAATTTATCAGATTTCTTTAAAAGAATGACTACTCAGACATTTTTCCCTGTCAAAAGAAAAACACACCATTGAGGATACAATTGAAATCTTTCTAATTTGAAGACGTGGATTGTTTGTAAAAGGAATTTTTCCCCATATTTAAAGGCTTGATATACAATATATTGTTGATTCTGGAAAATGGAACGTAAAAATATACCATGCTGAGATTCACATGAGACCTTGACAGCTTTCTTAACTACTGGGGTCATGTAAACTGTGAAGCATAAAAATCGGTTGACTGGCTGGAAAAGGTCATCTAGTCTAGTTGTTTGTAAAATGTTGTAGTAGGTGGAGAAGACTTGTGCACAGACTTAAATCAAACATCCATCTGACCAGCGAGATTCCACTTGCACTGGTGTTACAAATGAAATACTGTTGGGTGTGACATTAGCTACTTTGACCTCCCCAATTAATAAAATTTTACTGGGTGTGATACTGTGGTGTTTATTTCCTTTGATGCTATTTCCATAACAGTGTTTTTCTAGAGGACTAGGTTTTTAGCCCTGTGCCCAACTCCCACCCTGGAGGACCAGTGGATTGCAATTTGTCAGGCCTCTACCCTTGACCTGACTGACTTGGATGTCCCTACCAGGAGACTAAGCTCCTGCTGGTATAGTTCTTGGGATCATTAAGGCACAGAAGCCCCTGACCAAAACAAAGTGGCAATCCTTCAGGCAGACACATCATGCGAAGAAAGCAAGATGACATCAGCAAGTATTGCCCTACACTGGACACCAGAAGGAAGGCGTAAGGGAGGAAGACCCAAAGAAACCTGGCATTGAACAGTGGAGAGAGAACTGAAAGCCCTGAAGCAGACCTAGAGTACCATCCAAAAGTTCACCCTAAACAGACAGGAGTGGGGATCCTTTGTTGCTGTCCTACATGCCAGTAGGCATAAAGGGCAGTAAGTCAGTAAGTAAGGGTGTGATACTGATGCTTTGATTTTACATGTATTTTAGACTCAGTGTAAAGATGAAGACAGTTTTCTGTCAACTTAGAATGCTCAATTGCATTACAAATATCATAATCCTTGCAAGAAAGATTAACAGCTGTGATAACTAATAAAAAATGTTATCAAAAATGGAAAATAGTCATGTTTATAGTTTTATCATTTTAGCCATGGTTTCACAATCTTACAGTTTTTAACTCTGTTCAGCCTCAGGCTGTAAAGATGTGTGTGTGTATATGTTCTCACCAGAGAAGAAACCAGCAACCTCTTCCTGTGTGCAGGACCAGGGAAGTCCTCTGATCCTAACCACGTAACCCTCTTCGTTCAAAGACATCCTCGCTGCCAGAGAAAGCAAAACACCACAGTAACACATTAATAAATAATAAAACACACTATAATGTAGTTATAGGCAGATGTAAGTTAATTAATGTATTTGTCATTAACTATAACTCCTCCTGTGGGCCACCATAAGTGCAGATTGGTGTATAAACAGATAATGAATGACATTATAGTATTAAACAGTTGTGATAATATAACATATGTCTCAATAGGAGAAACAAGTTATTAAATTTTTATATAGTGTTAAATAGGATGACTTCTATAAAATAATTTTGTAAAATACAGATACTTGGCCTAAAGCCATTATAGCATCACTGTTACTGTCATTTTAATTCAGCCATGACTTATATGTGCTTTCATTATTTATACTTACTAATATTTAATTTGTTTGACATCTGTTTGCTCTGTTATAATTATAAACAGAGCAGGAGCTGTTGTGGACCTATGAAACATACATATCATTCTCAGATATCTTTAATATCTTCAGACTCTGTAATAATACAATGCACAACATCCTTTCTGCAGGAGGCATACTGCCTAATGGTGTTATAAACAACTCAAACTGTTTTGTAATCAAATCAATAGGACCAAAGGATTGCTTGACATGGATAAATGAGTTAATCAATGAGCTTTTTTTGTTGTTTGATTGCTTTATTTATTTATTTATTTTCTTTTTTGTGTGTGCATGTGTGTAGGTATGTACAGATGTGTATGTATATACAGTATGTGTGTGTATGCTCGTGTATGTATATATGAATGTGTGCGTATATGTATATGCATCATCATACTAGCCACTTTATTCTCTTTCTTATCCTCTTTATATAAGCAAATGTAAACCTACGTAAAATGCACTCTTGCGATAAAGTATAAAATAAAATTTTAAAAAACTGTTTAGTATCCTGAAGAAAACTAAGCAATTGCCAGAGACTACAACGGTGTACCGGTAATTATGAATAGTATCTAACAACAGAACCTTGTGAGAAAGACTTCTTCATGATTAACGGTGTAATACAAAACTGTGCAGTTGTCATAGTAACTTTAATACGCTAATGTTTGTTACTTCCTCCTTTCAGCTGTCACAAAGTGTTGATGAATAAACCAAGAGGTTTGTAAGCTAACGTAATTATAGCCCAACTTCAAGCCACCAAGACACTACCAAACATTATTTAACTGCAAGTAAAGTTACCTCTTTACTTAAAGTTATCAACAGGCGAATATGTCACAGACAGGATGCTGGACTAGCTAATGAAGCTAACGTAGCCTGACGTGCTAATGTTAGCTTTTATAACATTAGCGGTTAGCAGTTAGCTGCTAAGGCTAACTCCAGGACACTGACAGCGGTCAAACGTACACGGCAGAATAGTTCAACTCCTAACGGCCGTGCGCTGTCACCGGGTGTAAATATGCATACAAAGACAGAAATACATCAGTCGTAAGTGGCAAATGTCTGAAAACAGTGAAATTGTCTCACAATCTCCTCTTGTCCCCGGTCTCGAGCCTCAGGTGACTCCTGTCTCCTGCCAGCAAACACGCTCAGGTATGTTGTCGCGAGACTTGCAAAGCATGAACTAAATTACATTTGAGCCGTTTGTCTGTAATAAAACAAAAACAAATACAACTTAAAAAACTGATTTCGTACAAGACTTCATGTAGTGAGTAAATGCATGCAAATAGAGTGTTATTTCATTATTGCTGTGCATTACTGTCCCATAAGATTAACCTTTTAATAGTGCGTTTTGTTGAAACTTTTTTCTGGGGATGTCTTTGAATCAGTTTAAGGAGTATCAGGGCCACACTGAGAGGAAAACACCTCTGAGATTTCGAGAACAAACTCATAATATTACGAGAAAAAAAGTCGTAATATTACAAGAATAAAGTAGTGATATTATGATTAAAAAGTCGTAACTTTATGAGAAGTTATTCTTTAGTGTAGGTTTCACAAAGAAAGAACCACATGGACTTAATTGGAGCCTTATACATGCCTGTTCAGTAATTGAATTCATTGATAACCTCTAGATCCATTCAGCACTTTGATTGATGGACAAATAAACAGTCGAGCATATTTGTCATTTCAAGTCAACATTGTGGGTGTGTGTGATGTGCTGCTGGGTATAATTGTGTAGGCTATTATGTGCCCTGTGTGGTTTTGTACTGCTGTAATTGTGCTGTTATATGATTTAATTGTGACCTGCCAAGATGAACATTAGCTGTCAAATAACTCTGGTACATCAAATGGTAACATCTATGTTTAACACTGTACAAATAAAGGAAAATAAATAGTAATTGTAAGTAATCTGCAGACCAAAAACACTTGTATGGACACGTTATTAATATGCGAGTGCCTTTATAAAGCTTAAATAAAGCACGAGATTAAGGGATTATAGGATAAATGTATCCCTGAATATCTTATCCATGTGAGACAAGCAGGTTTTGGCTTTGAACTAACACATGTACAATAATTTTAGCTGCACATATGACAAACTGGCCTCCCACACAAAGCGTCTGAACACTGGACAGTCATGCTGCTGAAAACATGGTTTGAAAATCTGGCAACCCGGACAGTGAAAGCGCTGTTTGGTTTCAGCTGAGGGGAAAACTGCTGAAACCAAACAGACTGGGTCGAAAGTCCATCGAGGCCAACTGTGTCAAACCCCACCGTCCCTACTGAACACTGCGTTACATTTTAAGCCATTTTCAGAATGGAGATCCCAGTATTTACGCTTGACGCTTTTACCAATTTACCGTTCAAGGGAAACCCGGCTGCAGTTTGTCCGCTGATGCATGTGAGTAAGATTTTAAAGGGTTAACGACAGATACAGTAGGCGACATGACGGCCCGCATTAGGGCCATGCACTGAAAAAGTCATCTACCTGCGTGTGTTGGTTGTTTGTTCAAACATCATATTATAGGGAATCAGTCAGCAACGTTTTGGTTGTGTCACATGTTGCATTTATGTGCATGTACCAAACTGTATGATTATACGTCACAAAGATTTCTGTATCATGTGTTTCTAACAGGAGCTGAGTGATGAACTGTATCAGAAGATAGCAGCAGAGATTAACCTGTCAGAAACTGCTTTCGTCACCAGGATCAACCCCTCTGACGATTTCTCCAAGGGTCAGATAAGATACCATATAGACCTATATTATTACCATTATTTCATTTATTCAATAGAACTATCAGTGTAGATTTGTCACAAGGATTTCTGGGACAGGTTAGCATTTCATTTAGAAATTACCCCAATGCTGACCGCCACCTTTATCTATGTATTGCTCATGTATTATTGTTGATTAAAATGAGGAAAGTAGACTGCTGCAATACAGTTAACTATGTGTTAACTATAAAATACAAGAAGAAATATCCATGTACCTACTAGTGACCTATGTATGTTGCAACACTGACTATACCTGACATTATTAAAGTGCTGGATGGAACAAACAACATGATTTTACTATTATTAGAGCCTTCACACTAATGGGGCTAAAATTTACACTTTGGCATTAGGACAGCATTACAGAGCAAACAATTAAATCACTAAATTCAAAATTGCTATTAGGGTTATTTTTTTAAAATTGCATTGATGATGCTGGAGGAAAGATAATGTGGTCACCAAAAAACATTATGATTATTGATGATGATATGATTATAAATATTATGATTCTCTGGGGACCATTATTAGCCACAGGAAATTTAAAAAGATAAAGATAAAAAGAATATAGAAAATATGCTAAATGTGTTGTGTGTACAGTACACAAGCACAGCTGCTGTTTAAACAGGTACACAACTAAAATAAGGAATACTAACAAAAGAAAGCGCAGGTCATATCTGCCTGGAAGAAGAAGAAAACTTACACTTACTGTCTTCACAACAGAAACTGGAGCATCCAGATGCACTGATGAGACACAAACATCTACTGACTAAACTGATACTGCTGACTGAAGCAGTTATTTAAATAAGAGTCAAAATACACACGAAAGTTATTGCAGGTAATAAAGGGTCTATAAAGGAATAAAAGGTGGAATAACAAGTCAGATACTGTGGTTGCGGATGAAAGGACACAGCCGTGTGCCTCTGTGTGTTGTTCTAAAGCCATGTGGGCACAGGCTGAAAAAACACGTCCTCAGCAGTCTGACAGGTAACAACACACAGCTAAGACTTGCATTGTTGGGAACGTCAAGAACAATGACATTAGCTGTCACAGATAAAAATAGCAGTGTGCAGTCACCCAGTGTTTCACAAGTACAGCTGCACAGAGCACAGTGTCCATGTCATTTACACACAGCTGAAGAATCTCTTATATGTATGTTGACATTTTAACCAAGCTAACTATATACAACTTAAATAAACTTTAAATAATTTTATGATGAAATTATTGTCACACTGTTTATACACTCTGGAAGAGAACAGTAACCTGCTGTCTCACACTGTATATGCAATCCAATAAACCCCTCTAAATAAAGAAAAAAGGTAAATTTCCTACTCAAGCAAAAAATAATTGAATTGCAAACATGGCATTTGTCTTTAATTTAATTTACCTGGATAAACTGTATGCATCCTAATAACAAATAGGATTACTTTGCATTTATACCAAAAAACTGATCTCATGCAGTCACCCCAGAATCAGGATTATTTAGACTTAATTAAATATAACTTCTTTGCTTGCACTTTGCTTGCAGCTATAGAATTTCAGATTGTACACTTTACCACAACACACAAGTGTTTTAGTTTAATGTGAGAAATGGTGGTATAAACTTCCCTTTATAGGTCAAGGTTTTTTAAAAAAAATTCTTAAAGTGTTATGAGTGTTAAAGTGCCTGTTGTGACACCATCAACAGCGTCGAGGTTCTGCCTTCGATGGTTCACACCGACCACTGAGGTGAACCTGTGCGGTCATGCCACTCTGGCCTCTGCAGCAGTGCTGTTCCAGTATAAGAGTAAGAAGCAATACACCCACCCACACATCACTTTTATTCAACTGGAAGCCACTTGTAAATATTTTTGTAATTGTATCTGAACATAAGCTGCCCCGATACTGTGAAGCCTTTACATGTAATACACAATGCAGCTTAATACAAGGGTGAATAAAGTACCGTTACACAAATACACCCACACTAGTCAGTAACATCTTAATAATTGAGTAAACCTGTTTTATTAGCCTCTGTGCATAACATGTGTATATTTTAAATTTGTTAGATAACATCAATCCTACAGTGGTGTTTGAGACTAGGAGTGGAGATCTGCTCGTCACCCATCACAGGGAAGGCTTTGTCATGGATTTTCCTCTCAACTCACCCACCCAGGAGGTACAATATACAGTCAGATAAACACAACTGGACAATGTTGCAGGACCAGGCAATCCTGGCAGTTATTTGTCCCAACATGTGTAGTCATGCCAAAAAGTGACAGCAAGATTTTCCAAAAGTTTTTTTTTTTTTTTTTTTTTTTTTTTTTTAGAAACTTTGCAAATATTGAAGAAGAATACAAAATGCTCTCACTCTTAAATCTTTCTTTCTGAACCTCTTTTGCTCAGGATCCCAATGGGTTCAGAGACATCATCAAGGTCAGTAAAACAAATTATAAAATAGACACCTCCTCTCTCTGCGGGCGTCGTCATGTTTTACAGCAATGACTCCTGCTTCGCTGCTCATATGAACTCATCTATATGTACAATATGTGCCAGTGTGATTATATTCTTGTGTTTACATGTGCACACCGTGTCTCTGCTTCTGCATGTGTGATACAGACTGCAGTAGGAGATCACCCAGTCCAGGATGTTTATCTGAACTCCAACACTAAGAAACTGCTGGTTAGACTGGCTGACAGCTGTGACAGGTTACAACACACACACACACACACACACACACACACACACACAGAAGAGGTTATTACTTGCTAGCTGATTATTCAAATGATAAGTTAAGATTAAGGACAGTCAAGAATGGATCAAATGTACAGTATGTTAGAGGTAACATCTATTCAGTTACACACCTTCACACTTGGGTATTGCTGAGTCTCATATTGGTCCTTGAGCAGCACCACAGGATAAAACAGGGACATAGTGCCGGTTGCTCCCTCAGCTGACCTTGCAGACACAAACTTGTCTATTTTCTAAATCCATGTGTGCTGCATGTATGTTGCCTCCAGGTCAGTGCTAACCAGTCTGAAAGTCGACCCTGTCGCTCTTCAAAGCAGTGAGAAGAGTGGAAGAGTGAAAGGACTAATCATCACCATGAAAGGTAACCCAAGCTAAAAAAAAAAAAAAGAAAGAAAAAAAAAAGATTGCCTAGCTAGACCAGGGTGGTTGTTGATGTTTGTGGCAGACGTAGTAAGTATCACTGAAATGTGAACCATGAAGAATCTTAAAGAAAGATGTAACAGCTTTTTGTCGCTTGGATGCTAAAGCCTTCATTAGTTAAGCTATTTGTTGCATTTCAATGCCCACTGAGGGTTTGTACAGCAAATCTTGCATGTTAACAGACCTCTGTTGAGAACAGCCCATGATGAAAACTACAAGCCACAGTCAATCAATCAAACTTCCTCTCCTTAAAATGATTGTATGTCTGACTTCAGGATCTCCAGAATGCCAGACAGGATATGACTTCTACTCCAGATATTTTGCTCCATGGGCTGGAATTCCAGAGGATCCTGTCACTGGTAGGATGAATGCTTTCCCCTCAAATAACAATTATAATCATGTTTCTGACAAAATGACTTTTTTTTTTTTTTTTTTTTTTTTTACAATTTTTACATAAAATTGTACTGTGTTTGTGTAATTTGGGTTATACATTTAGGTATTAGGAAATAGGTCCAAACACATAAAAATCATTTCAGATGTCTAGCACTTATGTCATGTAGTTGCTCAATGTTCAGTGTGTGTTATTTGAGATTTACCTGTAAATTGCGCAACAAATTTCCAGTCTTATGTCCTTTCTGTCCTGCAGGTTCTGCGCACACTGTCCTTGGTGGCTACTGGTCTAAGAAACTTGGAAAGAAGAAAATGTTGGGTAATTAATAAAACTAATTCCACATTGTTGACATTACCACAACTGTTAAGACAGTAAAATTTAACCAGGTTACAGAGGTAACCAGGTTACTAAATCCTAAAAACATGTAGTTTAGAGGTCAGCATTTCCCACTACTGTACATATACCCATTACTATTAAACTATGCTGACACTCATGTTATTCCCCTGTGTGTTTATGCAGCTTACCAGTGCTCCAGTCGAGGTGGGGAGCTGGAACTAGAAGTGAGGGACGATGGAAGAATCAACATAGCGGGACAGGTTGTCACTGTACTGAAGGGAACAATCACAGTGTAGCTGAAGACACATGTAAACCAGTGGGGACAGTCACTATGTACCAGCAGAGAAGCAGACAGAGGCTTTGCATCATTTGATAAAAACAAAATGGTTTACATAAAGGGGGAAAAAAAAATAGACTTCAGTTCATAGCGGTTAATCTGATAATGAAACATGACTCAGTGTGAAAACAAACTACAGGATGGAAAGAACATCTCACACTTTGTCAGGATTTTTATTATTATTCGTTCATGTAAGACAAAACATAAGTCAAAATTACAATACATAAAAGTACAAAATATATTAAAAAAAAATTTTAAAAAACCACACAAAAAGTCAAATCAAAGGTTGTGTTAAGTTAAACAGATGGTAGACAGACATAAAGTTAGCCTGGTGGCCTTAACGGACACACTCGGGTCATTAGGGCTGCAACTAACAATTATTTTCATTGTCAATTAATGTGACAATTATTTTCTCAATTAGCCGATTAATTGTTTATGAAATGTTTAAAAAAAGTGAAAAAATGGCATTCTCAATTTCTCAAAGGCCACAGTGAAGTCTTCAAACTGCTTGTTTTGTCTGACTGACAGTCTAAAATGTTAAGATATTCAATCAACTGTCATATATGAAAAAGGAAAAACAGCAAATCTTCACATCTGAGAAGCTGGAACAGTCAAATATTTGTTTTTGTTTGAAAAATGTCTGAAACAATGAATCAATTATCAAAATAGTTGCAGATTGATTTCGACAATCTATAAATCAATTAATTGTAGCTCTACCGGTCACAGTAATGAATTTAAATTTTAAAAAATAGTCATCAATTAATCAGCATACTGTAATTTATTAGCAGGAGATTACATTTCCAAATTATTTGAGCAGAATATTGTTTCTAGTGGTTGCCTGTAAAGAGTTTTAACTGGTTATCATGATACCAGGTAGTTTCCTCTGTAATTGTTCTGCCTCAGTGCAGCTTTAGGTCTGTTGGCCTGTTCTGCAAAAACACAAAGGAATGAGACAGATGACTCAAAGCACTGAGTTTTTTTGCTGTTACACACAATATGATGCTCTTAAACCAGAAATAAATAATTTATACACCATATCCCAGCTTGCCGTTTCCATTTCCTTCAATTTCCATCTTTGTTGTTGTTGGTCAGTATAGTTTCTTTTCCACAGGTTGGGATCAAGTACTGTTGATGTGCTAAGAAATGTCTCTTTTTCTTGTGGTCCAGTCATCTACAGCCAGTCTACTAAATAAATGACACACTTCAGCTGTCACCTCATTCTTTATAAAAACAAAGTTGAGGTTTGAGGTGGAAAATATGCAATACAGGTATAGTGATATAATCATTTTGGATTGTAGTTATTGTGATATACAGTACCAGTCAAAAGTTTGGACACACTTTCTCATTCAAGTGATGATTTGATTTGATTTTATTTGTCTTAAAGTCTTTATTACAGTTAAAAGACACAACTTTCTGAGCTTATCTGACTGTTACTATTGTTTCAGCTGAGTGAAATGAACTATGGATAAATCTACCTGTTTGGGCTCCATAGTCACATTACTGATGAATTGCGGTTTTATGTGCGCAAGACTTGTGAAAGTATCAATAATCATACCCAACATAACATATTGTCACAGTGTGTTGACAGAGGTATTTGGTCTAACTTTGTGAAGAGAGACCAGTCTAAGTTGAGGTTTGATGCTCTGTGCTATAATCCATCAGTGTCAGTTCAACACATTTCAGCTGTGTGATTGTACCATAAATATGACCACCTGATGGACACAGTTCAGGTTTGTGTAGTTTAGCAGTTTAGCATCTCACTTCCTTCTTCTTTTCAGTGTTTCACAGCATACACATTAATTACGAATACTTTTACAACTGGAACGTTTCAAGTGTTGTGGCCTCAATAATGGCTTACAAAGCTTGTTGAGGTCTAGATTTTCAGCTTCAAACTCCTCTCTACTTGTGTCTGTATAAATACTTTTCAATAAATACAGTAGGACCCAAAATGTCCATTGAGCAATCTGACAAAATGTTCTGTTGAATTATACTGAATGGCATGTGCTTATTTTCAGTATCATAACACACAAAGACACATTCATTTACAAGTGCTTTGTATAATAGAAGCTCTCCTGTATAATTACTCTATTATAAAAACCCACAATGTTTCAACAGTGTAGTACAGATCAGAAGTAGGGCCTCTATCTTAGACCCTAGTCCTGTATAACTAATGTAATCCAGTTACACAATATACATATGACAGATTAACGATGGACAGGACTGCAACGGGTAGATTCTGAACAGACGCCTGCTGTGTTGTACCTCAGGCTGGGATACAAGTATTTTGCAGCTTCTGTTTGATCACAGCCTCCTGACAGATCATGTGGTGCCCAGTTGAGTGGTCCACAGCCACTGGCACGGACTTCTATCACAGATGCATGCTGGGCAAGGCCTTGTGGGCAGCTAAAGGGAGCTGGATAATGTGAAGTCAGGGTTCAGGAAAAAGAGATTTGTAGATCTAGAAGATATGAAACATACAGAAAATATGCAACAAGAACAAAGGTGAAGTGTTCATCAAAAAAAAAACTGACTGCATACAAGCAGTGTTTTAGCCTCCATCATTCGTTTGGAAGAAGGATGACATTACATAAACTTCAGACTGTACAGAACTTATTAAGAATCTTCTGCATCAGCCTGTGAAGTAACTATGATTTAAATATGATAAATCCACAAAGATAGACACTACATAAATTAAAGATTCATTGAATTGACTTCATTTAAAAAGTAGAGGATGTTTTCTTAAATTGTAATATTATAGTAGTAATGGCTTTCTTACCTGCAGTTGGATTTGTGACTGCTAAAGGATATATTAACACTGTTTTTTATGTGTTTAACATCCTGGCACTGATGTACCGGGATAGAGTCAAGCAAGAATATCTAATTTTCTGGTTGCAAATGAAAGAAATTCTCTGTGGTACGACAAAGTTGTATTTTTAAAAAGGATATCATGTTCTCTTTCTGGAGATGATCGAGTAGTTTCTCCACAGGTGCGTAGCGTCGTAGCGTAGAGGCAGAGCCCACCATCAACAGTTTGTGTTTAGCCCTGGTAATGGCTACATTCAGGCGACGCCAGTCCTTCAAAAGCTCTCCTAGCTATGAATCGAGATGCAGGAGAGAATCAGATCAGGTTTCTACTCACTTGTTCAGGAAAAAGTGTGTCAAAACGGGGAGAAAGGAAGAGAAACACTTACATTTCCTTCCTCTGCAGTGCTCCTGACAAAAGACAACACAATTACACTCTTGTCCCGTCCTTGGTATCTGTCCACTGTATTCACCTCTACACCGCTGAAAGCAGAGGACTGCAGCAGAGCAGTAATACTCTTTAACTGCTGTCTGTAGGGGGCAATAACACCTATATCACTGGGCTTACAGCCTGCCTAAAAATAAAAGAAATATAAACAGCAATTAGTATAAATAACATTAACAGAACCTAAAAACTCATTGCATCATGTCACAAATACTTGAGCATTAGGCAGGCAACAGGTGTACCTTTATCAGCAGTGAAAGTAGCATGTGTACGAGGGCAGCTTCAGTGTGATTGCTTACACCTCCCTGCTCCACTGACTCCAATGCTGACATCTTAAAGAGAAAAACACTCTTAAGCAAAACAATCTTGCTTCAATTAAACCACTTTCATCGATAATTACAGCAGCTAATTTCAGCTCTTTAACCCTCTACTAAAAAGCACTGGGGAATAATATAGTCTTAATGCTTTCAAAAGGTGTGGATGGCCCACGTGGAGCATCAACTATCTGTTCTCTTGACTCATTTCTATCCAAACAACACATTTCTAAAACTACAGCTTGACGTGTACTGTATTCTGTATATTCTACCAACCATTGAGCAATCCAGGAAGCAAACGGGGTTGCTAGGCAACAGCGTGGCCTGTATCCATGCCAGGTCCTGCTGGGGATGAATCTCAGAAAAGGAACTAAGCTCCGACTGGACAGAGGGCAGGAAGGGCAGAGTGAGCAGGGCTGTTGCCGTCCTCTCTGATCCGCACTCCAGCCGGCCTTCATACATCAGACAGTTACTGAGAGACATTATCTGTCTGAAAACACAGAGCAAACATCTGTCATGAAGCAGGAATCCTTTTGTTTGTCCAACTATTTCCATACTGCTCTGTAGTTATAGTTTGTTTTCTGCAATGCTAAAGTACGACAGAGCAGCTATAAACGCTTCTCTCTAAAGATCAAAGTAAATACAGATTTTATTCACAGCAGGTTCATAATGTAGTTTACTGTAATCATATTAATTCTGACAAAATGGTTTTAAGCTCCATTAATTTGCATAAATATTGATAGCAGTTAAGAGTTATCTGTGTATGTAAGTTTACCTGTTCATCCGGTACTGAACATTGAGTTGAACCACTGCTTCACTATGAAACTCTAGTCGCTTAAAAAGACTTTCATCCATCCCAAGAGACCTGGAGAAAAAATAAATAAAGGGATTCAGTGAGTGAAATTTCTATGGATATTCTATTCTTTATTCTTTTTTTGGATTAATTAATTAATTACATGCTGAACCCTCACTTTTAAATAATCTATTTTAATGTGTGTTGTTTTTAACCTGATGAAGACAATAATGACAATAGGTCCACTTAAGGCAACAGTTTTTTTATTTTTCCCCTTTACCTTGCTTCCTGGTTTTGTACTATTGGTGGCAGTTGTTGGTGATCTCCAACCAGAACAAATCTCTTGGTGTAGAACAGCGGTCCCAGACAGATAGGCTGGCTGATCTGTGACGCCTCATCGACGATGCAGAAATCGAATCGGCGACGTGAAAAAATGGGGTGCTTGATTCCCATACAGGTAGTTCCCACTACCAGCTAATAGAAGAGAGAGAGAGAAAGAGAGAGAGAGAAGAGTTGAATGATAAAACATTAACTTATTTTAACGTTTTAAGGCAATTTACATAATCTGTGATGAAAACAAGTGAAATATCTTATAGCAGGAAAAACTTTTGAACAAAAAGTAAATATTCTAAATACGTAATGCTGATTTAAGTGTAAAAGTAATACATTTGTAGTTGTTATATCCAACAAAACAAACTCCTCACCTCCTTGTTATAAAGCTGCTCCAGCTCTGATAGAGTGTGAACTCCTTTCCTCCTGATACTTTCCTCTGTGTACGGCAGGATGTCTGGATGAATCTGGAGAAAGTGGCGGAAAATGAGAAAAAAAGCTCTAAGCTTCTCTTAGAATTCAGTTTGGATTCAACTATTACTTTAACATTTCAAAAATTCAGATTACAGACTATTGCATTACATAATAAAGCACAGATTTGTCCATCCTCCATATATTACTATTTTGTCAGAAACAGTGATTTTATCTCTAAGGAATGACAGTGTGGATTTACCTCTATAAAATAAAGTAGGCCAGTAGACTAATTATTTACTGTACTTTACACACAATGATGTCAAACTAGGACGCACCTTCTGTCCCTGCCCCAGACGTAGAAATCCGACCCGGAAACGCTTGAGCTTCAACAGGATGTTGTCAACCGCAGAGTGAGTGTAGCTGGTCAGCAGCACGCTGAACCCGCATGCATGTAGGATGCGAACCTGAGAGGAAAAGTGAGGAAGAGTCAAAGAGCAAGAAGGAAAGAGATAACAGAGAATTAGTAAGAGGAAGGTGGTGGGTGAAAGAGATGGATAGAAGATAATGTTGGTTTGTGGTTAAAGTATGGTTACAACAGGTCGTCATGGTTACAAGTTTACCAGGGTGCAGATGGTTGTGGTTTTGCCTGTGCCGGGCATGCCGACAATCAGCGTGTAGTCTTTAGACAACAACACCTTCTTCATGGCCTGCTTCTGGGGCTTGTTGAGACCTAAAACACACACACAGAAAAGATTTGTTACCCGAGGAGGACTTCAGTTCTGAAGTGCTTAACAGCATAGATGTTTGAGTAGCAATGAAATAAAGAAAACTGCAACTCCAGTGTCTACTAAAACATTTTCCAGGGATGTGTGGAGGTATGCATCATGCTGACTCATCAAGTTGCTTATTCATAGTGTTTTTCTCTGTTAATAAGCAGTAATGTAGAGTAGAGTGAAGCTGAAAAAAAAAGAAGAGGACAAAGGAAAGGACACGAGGCAAGCAGAATAGAGTAACAGCAGAGTGGCACTGTCACCTTTGAGGATGTTGGCCACAGTGTCTTTGGCCTCTCTGGGCAGAACAGAACTGAGGTTGGAAATAAACTCTGGAGGACGAAGGTCAACGACCAACTCCCTCAGTCGATCACTGCACAGAAAGACATGCATTAAATAAAACCTGAAATATTTTCAGGAACAACATCAATAGTGAATTTCAAAACACCTAACATAGAATATGTAAGGCTGTTGTTTAGACTGTCATCTTGTTAACTTGCAAGGGATAAGCCCGTTTTACAGTTACATGCATATAATATCATCATAACTTAATACTGTATACTATAGTACCACCTGTCCTGACAGCTTTCCATCAGTCTGGAGACATTGCTGAGGTGAGTACTGAGGCCCACCACACCTTCATCACCGTCCACCCGAAAGGAAACACCACTGAACTTAGACAGGTCTCTGTAACAGACGTCAAAACAGCAAAATAAATGAAAATACTGTTCATATGTTATTATTTGGGTGGAAAACTTCAAATGGCAGATTTGTTCTCACCTGTCCAGAGTGCAGCTGATCAATGTCCTGCTGACCTCACACAGGTATCCTGTTGCCAGGCCAACAAAACGACCTTTCTGGTCGCTAAGAACAATGCGATCCCCACTGGCCAGACCGCTGCTGGCCATACCCTGCTGCGGGACTACACTACCTCGCTGGAAACGATGGAGGAAAACCCCTTCAGACTGGACGATCACTGAGCCACTGAGGCGCAGATTCCCCACACAGCTTCCATTCTTCTCACTGGAAACACAGGTCAGAGCAAATACTGTTAACTGTCTTGATGGAAGTTGAAAGCTGGTTTCACTCATAACATTTTGCATCAATTACTCAGCTTTACTGGGGGGTATGAAAGGATCTGGAACTATGTAAGCCAAAGACTAAATCAGTGTTTACAAGGTTTACGTTTGTGAGTCACGCCTTGTACCTCTCCTCGACCGTCTGAAGCCACACACGCTTTCGGCCGTTCTTAGCCTCCATGGTGGCAGCCTCAAGGCAGCAGAGCAACAGCCAATGGGAAAAATAGTTCAGCTGTAAGGGAGTCAGGTGACCAGTCTCCTGCTGCAGGAAGTCACGCACAACATCCTCTGAAGTGTCTGCAGAGCTACTATCCAGCGCCCTGGGGTAACGGTGAAGGAAGATAGAGACAGAAGACAAGAGAAGAAGAGGAGAAGACAGAAGAGGAATTAATAGCCTGACGAGACAATGATTTAAACTCATCATCTCCCATCTAGTCCTCCTCAAAACTGCAATTAGCCTCACCCAAAAAGTGTTCCTCGCTTGCTGATGATTAAGAGATTTCAGTGACTGAAAAAAAAAAAAAAACAGTCTTAAAAAGGTTTACCTCTCATATAAGGCACAGTTTCTCCTCTGAGGGCAGTACTGGCAGGTTTTTCTGTCTGTCAGGATGTCAGGAAGTCTAGCCAAACGGCTTCGCTCAGCCTCTTTCGTCACACAGTTGTGAATGTAATGGACCAAGGTGTTCCTCAACTTCAGCAGCTCTGAGATAAACAAAGAGTTTAAAGAAATTAAGTTGATTGAAAGAGTTAAAGAAGACCTGGTGTTGTTGAAGCAGACACCATTTAGTATAAGCTATAACTACAGCTGCTCATCAATTTCTTTCAAGTTAAATTTTAAATATTGTTTAGCATGTTTGCAAAATATTCAAAAATTCAACAATTATTATTAATGATTAAAAAAAAACAACATATTTTGCAGTAATTTTTCACAACTGGTGTTGGGTAGGTTGGTCTAAGCACCTCTGCGGTCCATGTGGCTGGCCACTACAGGGTGCAGGTTGCCAGTCTTGAGGTAAAGTAGGAAGCCAGCTGCAGGATTATATCTCTCCAAAGTCATCATAGTGTACAGAATCACCTAGGAAAAAAAACATATGTATATGAACATTTTGATTAAATTTTGCCTGGAACAATGTAAACCTGCTGTTTTATCTGACCTAACTATTCTACATCGTGTGTGTCTGCCTAGCTGAGCGGTCCACCAACCTGACTGCGATGCTCTATTGAGTTTGACTCTCTTCCAGTCTTCAGCTCCAGGGGGACGGTCTTCTCCTCTGGGGTTTTGTGACTACCGTTTCGTGGTCTTTGGATTCGAACCTGTGCTGTCACATCAATTTTCCCTTTCAGACCAAATTGTGGTGACCACACGTTCTCTTCGATGTCTGCCAGCTCTGTAACCGTGACAACAGTTGCCGGGTCCTGCCACCTGCTTGGAGCTCCACCGTTGCTAGGGCTGAGGTCATGGAGACAGAAGGACATAAAATCAGCTCTTTAAGCTGACAAAACCCTTTTTCACAAAGGTTTTAGGTCATTACGTTTTAAACTGTGATCAAAAATATCCTCAGTATAACAAGTCTCACCTTTGACAGCTTTTTAGTCAAGAATAGAGAAAACAAAAATGAGATAGCACATTTATAACATTGATTAATATGACATATGGACACAAAACAATCAGACTCCTGCAGAGCTTAAGTTTTGTTAGTAAATCTGCAGCACTGTGTGTGCTCATACATTTTGAGGCTGATGGCTTTTGGTGTTGGTGAGCTGAGGTATTCCTTTGCCCAATGCTCCAGTGGTGGCAGGTAATCATGCAGCTCCTGCTTCATCTCTTCCTGACATACACCCAAACTGTACCTAGAGACACACGGATGAAACACAAAGATAACTGAGCGAGGCAAATAATATGTGTACAAACAAGTGAAAAGGTGATACTCATGATGCAAAATAATGTTTGGTGTCCTGCTATCAATTCCTAGAAATGTCATTACAAACCAACTGTGCGGTGCTTTCCTGCCATTTTTTTCATTTAAGTGCTGTTTTTCTAAATTTAAAATCATTACAGTCATGAAAAAGGTCTGCAGCACCTGCTGTGAGACAACACTACAGACAGACATGAGTATGGATGGATTCAGAATATAATCTAACACTTACATGTCTCCCAGGTGCTGAGGACTGCACAGGACCTGGTCAGCCAGCTTAGACAGGGTCTCCAGAGAGAAATCTTTAGCTGTAGCTGCTCTCTGGAAGACTTCATGGACCATGGTGCCGTTCAGCATCTGCTTTGAGCCACCGTCAAAACTCTGCATCACAGCAAACACAGATTTAGTTTAAAGGCATCATGTTATTAGGGTGTGTTTAATGTGTTACATAAACACACACACACACCATATTTTGTCATTTACGGTTACCACAGAGTTACATCAAAACTTCAGTCATTTTACATTTTGACATTTTTTATTGCAGGGCTATTGCATAATGTTAGCTTAATGCCTTTTACGTACTGTGCGCTTCAAAACATGGATTTTAATGAAAAATACGCAAAAATAAACTGACAAAAACACATCCTAATGTAACAGTTACACCGTCAATTAAAAAGAAAAAAAAGGTCGTAAACGTACCTTGAACATATCTCCCAGTACTGCACGCCTCATACAGCGGATGGAGCTCGAGATACTGGTGCCTGAGATTAGGCTATCAGGAAGTAAAACCAGGAAGCCTTGCTCCCTGTCCACTAACCAAGATCCATCATCACAGTGGCCCTCCAGATGCACCACACTGCCACGGCTAACGGGTGTCATCTCCCTGGAAACACAGTGGAGGAATTATCATGTTACATGCAGGATCCCCAACCACTACAGACAGACGTCCATGTAAAAGCACATCATCCATGTGTGATAAAAGACATGAAGAAAATAAGGAACTGAATAAAACAATGTGACCGGGTCAGACGGCCCAACTACACATTATTACCATCCATCTTTCAGCAGACACGTCTCAGTCGGATGCAGAGACTTAGAGCATGAGATAGTCAGTATTTTGTGACCCGGCCTCTCCTCCACATCCAAAACCCAGTAGCGGTTGTTAGGGCCTCCAGAAAGGATCACATGGTCTGGTACTCTGCTGCAGGAACAAAGAGGAGTTTTATCATATCATATTTTTTTTTCCTCCAATCATCTGTCACACATAATTTTTAAAAAAATCTGAATGAATTTTTTTAACCTAGAAAAATAATCATATGCCTTGATGTCATTATCATTTTCCAGTTTCTCATTTTTTATACAATGACGCTAATGTCTTCCCATAGAGTGATAAACTGACACTGTAATATAGAAAGCTTATCAGCATGCACCACCTTGGCATGCTGTTGAAATTAAACCAAATCACCTGACCTGATCAAACTCCGCAGTAACACCACCAGCCAGCAGGTACATGTGTATCTTACCGGGTTTTTTTGGATTTATCCTCCGTGTTGAGACCTTCACTGGTATCCATCTGCTCTGCAAACCAGTTCTCGTCCATCATCTCTTCTACACAACACGCTGACGCCACTCCTGCGTTTCCTTATTTGGGGAGGGGGGTAGCATAGCATATTGTAATATTTCACATAATAATATCATGATCAATTATCATAATTATAACATGGCAGGTGGCAGTTCGAACCCCAGCTTTGATCCTTGTGCATCACTGTACCTCCAGTTTTCTCTTGATCTGATGATGTCACGTTGCCTCTGTCTCCATTTGATGATATCACAGCTGTTATTGCAGCCCCTTTCTCGTTTAGGTCGTCCTCTCTCTCCTCTGTACTCCTCTCCAGTGCAGGTGTGACTGCTTGTGCACTGGGTTTGTGCATGTGGGCAGTTAGAGTGTGAGTGTCCTTATCCAGACGAGCGTATGGCCTTTCACTGGCGTTCCCCTCAGCCGCCTTCTGCTCCGTAATCACAGTGAAACCAGAATCTCTCTCATCTTTATCTCTTTCCTCCTGTTGTTGTGTCTGCGCCCTCAAAGAGTGCAGAGACTTGTTGTGCAATGTCGTATTCTTTCTGTTGTCATTAAAGACCACTTCACTGCCTCTGGAGGGACCGAGCCCCAAGCTTTGACCCTCCGACCTCTTAGACTGGTCACTGGAAAACTGAGGTTTCTTCACAGGCCCAATCACAGGCCTTGTTACTTTTATGCCGTTAGCTATGGGACTCAGAATTCTTTGTGCCGGTGGATTGGCAGTCCTTGGTCTCTTGGCATTTTGGGACTCTTCAGGAGGGCTGAAGAGTCTTTTCAAGGAGCCAGAACATCCCTCTTCCCTCTTGGCTCTTCCTCCCTCCTCAGTAATTACTCTCCTTACATTTGACCCTTTGGAGCGGGGACTTCGACAGATGGGGGACAGTTGGCCGAGCTTCCCCTGGCTCGCCACCTCTCTGCTGGGCTGGGGACTCAGTTGACCTGGTTCTCTGGAGGAAGAGAGCCTAATCTGACTGTTGGGGGTCTCAGGCACAGAGAGGAGGAGATCTGGTGAGGAGGGAAGGATGTTCTCAAGGCTCCCAAGGATACTCCTCTTTAAGGGAGAATGGGCTCTGAATATAAAGACTTCCTCATCTTTGATTTGTGGCTCAGTCTTGGAAAGAGCAACGCCAGTTACTGACAGTTTTGTGGAAGATAAGTCCTGAAAGCATCAAAGCAAACATGCAAAACATATTGAGCAAAGAAATTGGAGGTAGAAGAGTCAATGTAACAGTATTGTGACATATGACTATATATCTCAGTTTTTTTGTATAACAATATGTTAATATATCTTAAGTGTAATTTTCTGCTCCATTTCTGTCCAGCCGTCTTAGAAGAAAAGAGAAAGATACACAAAGGAACAAGATGCAGCAAAGAGAAGAACTAATTGAAATAAATAGTTGTACCTACCTTCTGGTTTTGAGTGGAAAAGAAGGTTGAGATGTTCTTCTGCCCTCCTGGGGTCACCTGAAAAAAAACACAAAGCAGAGATTTACCAGAATTCAACAATCACTAAGTTTCTGTAGCTTTTCACAGGTGGTATGTGTTTATTTTCCACCACAGTTGCATGTTAAAACAGAGCATAATGATTTAAACGGCAGCACATTTGCTCAATATTAACATCTTGGTGGGTTTCAGATTTAATAGAGGCTCTTGATATAATCAATATTACCTCCTAAAACTGACAACTAAGCACGTTTGTGGTAAACTGGTAACTGCGATATATCACCTCTGCTCTTCATTTACAAGAGTTGGTGGTTAAACTGCTCTGCACATGAATGAATGAATGAATGAATGAATGAACACTAATATTACCTGATAAGCCATACACAATGTTGTTCACATAATACTGCTGCCCAGAAAAACAAAAGATGACTGCACATGAGAGATCAAGTGAAACCCATCAAACCAGTCAGACACACAGCTGAGTTAATAACGATGACAGGTGCGTCACATTTAGCGGGAGACATTACTCTGCCTCATTAGAGGCTGGTGTGTCAATTAACAACTCTCTTACTGAACTCACCTTGGGTTTCCTCAGTTTGGTCCTGTGCATGGTGGCTCAGGTTAAAACACAGGTAGGTGTGTGTAATTATATATGTTTGTTTATCAACGGATCACCGGCATCAGCTACAGCTAGCTGAAGAGAGTTTATTCTGTTTAATTTCAAACGACTCCGCATCTCCACAAGCAGGAGACTGTTCACTAACTGTCCGACGTTAGCTACCGTTATTCTCCCGTTAAAACCAGCGAGCTTGTACTCATTTTGATCATCATTCAGCTCTCTTCTCTTCCAGTGTTTGGAGGCAGTTTAAAAGTCTGAGGCGCCAAATTTTCTACTTCGCGCAATGGAAATGACGTAAGGAGTACATCCGCTGACAGACTGTTTTCGGGGCGTTTTACGGGCGTTATCAATTTTGCGAAGACCCGCCCTACTCTGCCTCTGATTGGCTCTGACCGACCTAATCTACCCAACCAAACCGAAACAAACCAACAAAGGCAACGAGTACTAGCCAATCAGAGGCAGAGTAGGGCGGGTCTTCATGGAATGTCCAGATGGTAATCCTAGATTTGCGAATAACTATCGCGAGGTTTGTACGCGTTATTCCTTTATTGTGTTGTTTGTTTTAAATTGAACAAAATAATTGTGTTTTATGAAGTGGTAATGCAGCGGTTAGGCACAAAAAACACTTAGTTAGGGTTAGGGAAAGATCATGTTTTGAGTTAAACGATCGCTCTCGCGAGATCCTACGCAGATCCAGGGTTACCTCTAGACTCGACCCATTTTTAAGAGGGCGAGGAATGCAGCCATCATGTCGCCCTCTGTTGGTGAACAGCATGACCGACTGTAGATAAACATGACCATAGCACTATGATCACAGTGAAATCTCTAAAAGGTTATCTGACGAGTCAAAAGTATAACTACATATACTGATAATAAAATTAATGGATTGTGATCATCAGACAGTTAGGCTAACTTTTTTTCATTAAGTAGTGACACTAAAATTCCTATTTGCATGTAAAACAGGTTTTATAGCTTATGGGATTCATTTTTGACCATGGAAATAACAGTTTGACAAAAGATAAATAATTAAATATATCACAGTTCCTTACTGTTTTTTGTTTTTTTGTTCTTTTTTTGTGGAAATTTTCAGTGACATCTCTTGGCCTTCATCAGCAGATTAACTTTGCACAATGATATTAATAAGTAAACAAAATAATGTCAAATGAAATCTTGTCAGTGACAGCCTACTGAGCCTACTGAGCAAAGTCTGTCTCTTATCAATGACTGACATAGTAGCGGACCTGAATAAAAAAATATTTAAAAGTGTGATGAAATTAAAATCCTTTAGCTGTTTAAATTCCCTCTTGTTAGCAAGAGGAGTCGGTATATTCATGTTTTATTATTAAATGTTTTAGGGATAGTTTGGAGGTGAAGAAGAGAACAGACTAGAAACTATTTGTCAGTTGGGAAAAGTGGTTATAAAATCTAATGATGCAGTTCTGCACCTCGTTGTTTTTCTGAGTTGAGCCATCAGTGCACCTTGATGTGGCCCTGTGGAGATTAAATGCTACATGTGATGATGATGATATGCTACATATGAAAAACAACAAAAAAACAATTTTCATCACTTGTTTGATGTTGTTGAAACAGCCTCAGGTGCCTCCCGGAAGCAGTAGCCCATCATCCGAGACGAACAGAACCACTATCATGCTACTGATGGCTTTTGTGTTTTCTGGCACCACAGTGTCTCTCGGGGGTTCATTATGTCAGAAAATGTATTCTACTCCATAACAGAGCTACTGATTGTAAATTGTGCTTTCTTCAAGCCCACATTACTTGGGTCATCTTAAATGCCTCACTGATCAGCCCTCTCCCCTCAGACATCAAGCAAACATCTCATCTTTGAAGCATAGTATCCAAAACAATGTAATAATAACTTTCTGATAAGTCACCCTTCATAAAGGCATTAGAAACTGTCACTTTGTTAATGGTTGACAATTAATTTATTAATTGTTTGACTGGTTATACATCTGACCACTTATTTCTAGAAAAGGGCTGCAAATGATCTGCATATTTTATTTTATTACTCAATAAACCCAAGAAGTAATTACAACTTAAAACCCTTTATTAATGGTGCTGTATTAGAGAGTGGTACCATAATTTTGAGCTGAGTAAATCCAGTTTTTAAATACCTTCAACTTAATTGAATAATGAGGGCTCGTTTGCTTTAGAGAATTGGAGTCATTAAACATGATTAAACACTGCTTACTCATGGCCAACCTATTTTTATCTACAGCCTGAGAAATATTACACACATCAGGTCATAGACCTGATGCTCACTAAAACATATATTATGTTTCTTCAGGTTTCACTAGAAAGCAACTATGTAACACATTCACTTAAGTTTACAGAAATTAACATAGTGTACAGAAAATAGAATAAACCATACTATTTATAAAGCCACAATAAACTTGGAAAATTTAAACTGCAAATTTATTAACCCACTGGAGCCTGTTGAGGCTCTCTGCAGCTTCAGCGAACAAATAAATACTACTGCAGCATGATGAGGACATTAGGAAGTTATTGCGTCTTCATAAAAGGATGTGTTGTGCTATTTCGGTTCAATGTAGAGTGTTTACTAACCGTATTTCCTCAGGTAGGTGAGGATGTCTGTGATCTTTCTCTCATGTAAAAAAAATAAAAATAAAAAAGTATCTGCATTGGTCCTGAGACAAATGCTGTAGATGCTCAAGTTCCAGAGTTCTGACTGAAAATCCCAAATCACTTTGTCTTTAATGTGAACCAGGAAATACTTTGGTAAGAGGATAAAGTTTGTAATTAAGGAAATAAAATGTTTATGTGTGATTCATATGGTTTGAAGTTGAACAGCCCTCACACCTTTCTGTGCGCTGACCTTTTGCCCTTGGAGGGTCATGATGGAGAGAGCTGGTTCCTTTTAAAACGTATATGGCTGTCCTATCTACTGCCATTAAAAGAGTTAATTATTCACTATAAACATAATGGTTTATGGATTTCTGTTTGTACTGATGTTTTTTATGATCAGCTTCACACACACACTAACAAACAAACTATTGTTGCTTTGTTGTACATTTAAAATACAAAAATAGGGAAACAGTTGACAGAAAAAAAGCCAGTTCTGCCACTAAAGATCATAGACTGTATATAAAGAGCATATGTATATTTATATACAGTCTATGCTGTCAAAATGTCATAACATTTGTTATTACATTAAAATCTGGTGTAATTAACTTGATCTGTATCCAGGGAATGTTTACCTGGACAAAATTGTAGGAAAACTGTGATAACTTTATGTCTCTTTCTTAGACAGTGTGTAAAGCTACACGTCACACACACAAAATGTTTCTGATGTCACAATGCCATTTCTTCGTCCTACATTTTTCCCGTCATATACTAACTTTCCTGTTATTTCAGGTCCTGCCACTCTCACCTGCCCTGCAGTTAAGCTCTGCGTTCCTGCCGTTCCCCATCACCTGCACACCTGCTCCCACTGTCCCACTCAGCCTACCAGCATATATATCAGCCCATTTCCTTTAAATAAAGTTTAAATCGCCAAATCGTCTATTTGCCTTTTACGTTAGCAGCCATTTTCTCTGTCTGCCAGCCTTTTGGCCTCCAGCTCTCTGGCCTGATTCATTTTGGACAAGTTTGTCTGATCTCCACTGCCTGCTTGACTTTTGTCTTGTCCTTTGGTTCTAAGTAAACTTGAACTTTCTATTTTAACTGTTCTGAGTGTCAGCTTTTGCTGAACCTTTACATTAGAAATCAACACATATGACAAAGATAAAAACAAAACAAGACATGATCAAAAATGCCAACTAAATCTAAACAAATCAAAGCTCCAAACAGACACCAGGAGTATGTTTGATGTCATTGCTTGAACATCACTGCCAGGAGTGACGCTGATAAAACCACATTTAACTTGCTACTCAAGTGTAGGCTCTCTGTGATGTTTTATTACATCTGACAGTTTGTGCCTTAGAGAAGTGTCTGTTATATTTCCTGCCTGTCTGAACTTTATGTTCAAAGCCTGTTATTTAACATGTACCACCTTCTGATTAAAGCTGCAATTAGTCAATTAATTCATTAGTCGATTGACAGAAAATTAACTGGGAACTCTTTGGATAATCGATTAATCATTTCGAGTCATTTTTTTAAAGAAAAAATGCTAAAATTATCTGGTTCCGGGTTCTTAAATGTGAATATTTGCCGGTTTCTTTAGTCTATCTAGTTTATGATAGTATACTGAATATCTTTGAGTTGTGGACTGTTGGTTGGGACATAACAAGACATTTTAGGTTGCATCTTGGACTTTGGGAAATGGAATTGATCATTTTCATTATAATTTTTCAAAATTTAATTTTTTCATCAACCATCTCTATGGATTCATAATGACCTCCATCATTGTGAAAAGACGTGAAGAATGGGGGAAGACACTGTTTTGCTTTGTGAACAATAAGAGATATAAAAAAATATTGCCAGCCTTATCCTTTAAAACTTTACATAAATGATAGTAAAACCATGTGATCATCCATTAATTTCAAAAAGGGCAACTACTAACAAACTGGAACCACTACAAGTAGAATGAGTCATGATGATAAAAATTGCTCCCTTTCTTTATTTCTTGAGTGTATTTGTATGACTGGTTCATCTAAGGGCCACATTTAACACAAATCAATAAGCCACCTGGAGAAAGATACAGTATTACAACTTGTTGATAAAGTGTTTGACTCTATAGTATAAAAACTGTACAGCAGTGACATTAAAAAATGGTTTGTACAACATTTATTTCATTACTAAACTGTAACAAACTGATACGTGCATGTAAAATAATAAAATAAACAGCACAGAACAGTCATAAATATTTAACCAGAGTCTAGAGACTCTCCCCTGTGTGAGTCTTCATGTGAATAATTAAATGCGAGCGCCGAATGAATCTTTTCCCACAAACAGTACAACTGTATGGCCTCTCCCCTGAATGAGTCTTCATGTGGCGCGTTAGATTAGACTGAGTGCTGAATTTCATACTGCATACAGAGCAACTGTACGGTTTCTCACCAGTATGAATGATGGTGTGCTTGATGAGATCTGCTTTCTCTCTAAAACTTTTTCCACAGTCGCCACAGCTGTGAGGTTTCTCTCCCGTGTGGATTCGCATGTGGGCGTTCATGTTTCCAGCCTGCGTGAATCCTCGGCCACAGAAACTACAAGTGTACGGTTTCTGTCCAGAGTGAGAGTTCATGTGCGTTTGCAGATAGGAACGCTGAATGAAGCTTTTACCGCAGACGCTGCAGATGTAGGGTTTCTCTCCTGTGTGTGTCTTCATGTGGCGAGTCAGAATGGATTTAATCCTGAAATTCTTGCTGCAAACGCTGCAGGTGTACGGTCTGTCTACCATCTCGCCAGCTCCCTGCGGTTTCTTGCTGTTTACACCTGAGTGAAGTCCTCCGCTGTCCCTGCAGTCATCGTCGCTATCAACATCTTCACTCATCTGGCAGTCACTGGTTGCTTCTTTATCCGGTTCTGCTTTGAGATGTTCAGATGAGCTGCTGGGCAAAGCGTCTCCCTCTTTATGTTCATCATGGTGGCTTTCATGTGAGGACTGTCTTCCGTCTTTGTCACTTCTGTGCACATAAATTATATTGAACATTGAGTCTTTGGTATCAGCCTCTTCCAGCTTTTCACACGCCTGAGTGGTCCACAGTTCCTCCTGTTCTTCTTTGATCTGCTGAGGCTCCTGGTCATCATCTCCCGGATTGGTCCTTTTCTCACAGTGCTGCTGCTCAGAGGGAGCGTCCACTTCCTTGACAGAGAGCTGCATGGAGGCTGGACAGTATCACACAGGAGAAAAGAAATGTAGGCATTATTTTTTATCAAATACAAATTTGGACTTGTATATACTTAACAGGGAACTTGACAAAGGTATGTTATTATTAAAATAGTATTATAATATGCAATATAGACGAACTTGGGATGGTTTTTCTTTGCACAGCACAACATTTATCTTTTGATAGCTGCCTATTTGTGATATGAAAGGGTCTATTGTGAGTGTTTCTTTGTAATGCTGTGCACATAAATGCATAAAAACTGTTCTGGGTTTTCATGGTTTGATATGTACATCAGTCTTGGGGTTGTGGTTCATTACATTTTTGATACAGTGGAGAAGATAAAAAATAATGGTGATAAAAAGTCTCTTGTTTCCACAAGGATTCAACATTTCATGTTCAATTGTCTCTCTGAGGTTCAATCACAGTTGATCATACAGATGTTCAGAGTCTCTGTTAACAACCCACAGCTCCAAAATTCCCTCATCTTTTCCTCCATCGCTTTCTTCTTTTGCTGCCCCAACAGTGAAGGTGAGGAAAGCAGCTTGACATGGTGAGAGTTTAACTCCCCTGTGATCATGCCGTAAAACAAAAATCATTCACAAAATCTGAGAAAGCATGCCACAAGCTTATTTGTGTGACATAACGTTTACTCACTGTGTTACCCACTGTTTATTATTAGTAGTAACACCAGCAAAATATGGTACATTTGTCTTAATTGGTAGCCTAACACTTTATTTCACAGGTCCATCATAATAATTAATTCATAATAAAGAGTAATTTGTATTTGGTGGTATTTTTAGGACATTTTATATAAAGGGTGGTGAAGAAACAGAAAAAAGTGTGAAGTTGGTTTAGTTGGTAAGTAGCCATTCATTATATATGGGTTCATAAATAGCTGTTAATTCTCAATAAAGTAGACAAATGCTTTCATACCAGCTCATTCACTATGAAAGTAGCTTTGTGTCAAACTACATATTAACATATCAGATTCTTTCTTAAAAACTGAGTGACCACTTACCAACAAAACCAACTTAACACTTTTTTTCCTTATGATTTGTACTAAATTGCACCACCCTGTCCATAAAATGTCTATAAAATTAACCTGCATATTACTCAGAAAAATTCCAGGAATTTCATTCATTTCCAGTGAATGAAATTAAGGAATCTGTAGAAAGAAAGGATCAATTTATAATGAAAAAGATATCTTTTATAAGATAGTTGTTCCACATGACTTTTGCTTCCCTGTCCTCTTTTACTCCATTCATCCCTTTGTCCTCTCTTACCTGACTGATCCACATGAGGAGTAGCAGAGAGGAAAAGAAAATATGGAAAAGCTTTGAACCTCCTGGTATCATGTGAACTAAATATGTAGACATAGTTGTTCTTATTCGTACAACACACTGTACTCATATACATATAAAATCATAGTGTTTGCAGTATATTCAGTAGTTTCTAATATGTAACATGAAAACTGTTCTGTGGCTCAATTTTGCGACAGCCATTTTGCATCCCCTTCCTGATACGTTCAGGGATGCAAAATGGCGCTACTTCTCTCCCGTGTAACGGGCTGAGAGTTGAGGGAGTGGACCAGAGGACTGAAGGCTGCAGACATCCTCACACACTGGTGAAAGTAGGAGTGTGTCTCCTCAGCTTCAGCGCTGTTTAGTGGTTAAAGTTAACCTGAGTGTGCTGCGTCGTTACCTGTCCTCCCAGCCAGCTGTCGGTGTTGCTCCATCTCCCGCTTGGAGCGGAAAACTTCCTCCTCATAGTCTTTAATAGTTTTTTCAAAGAGGCTGAATATTTCCTCAGCAGCGGCTTTCAGTCGCTCATTGACCAGCGCTTTAAGTTGCTCTGTCTTGAACATTTCCGCGGTTGAAAGCAGATCTCCAGTCCGGATCCTGATCCTGACGGGCTGACTGCAGGCCGGCTGCTCGCTGGGTTGCCAGATGTCGCGAGAAGAGCGAGCAGTCGTCAAAATCAGACCCCAAAGAGATCCAAAAAGACTCTCACCCGCTCTCTCTGTAAAATTATATGAGATTATTTGCCAGTAATGAAAACATTTATCAAGCTTTATTTTTAGGCCTGTTACCATCGATATCCTTCTGAATGAGCCAGGTGATTCACATTTATGACTGCTGGTAGGACTGTGCTCCACTGTACTTTTATTTTCCCTTATTTTTATTTCATTTCCGAAGTAAGACTGTATGGGTTAAATATGCAAATATGATCGGGCATGCGGAAGAAAATGCCATTTAATGTAAAATCCACTGACAGACATGTGCGCAGGGTAATTTTTCTTTTTACTAAAGATAGAAACGCAGCATGTGGGTGAAACTGTCAGGAAGTTTGATAGTTTCATATGTGCGTCTTCGTGCGCTATTTAGTAGTCAGACAGAGGCCCAAATAAAGCAATGACAACTTCACAAGAATGTGGTGAACACAATCTGTTAAACATACAAGAAAACCGCGGCCTGCGGGATGACTTGATGAAAAAGCTTAGTTCCGTATAATGAACGGACATGGCAACACAGGCTGTAAACACAAACTGAGGCGCACAATGGACCGAGTCCTTCTGCATGATGCAGCTTTTCTGCCATCTACTGGTCATGAAACAAAACACTGAAACATTTATTTATTTCATGTTTGTTTAGCATGAACCAATGACACATATTCACAGCATTTATAGCCCTATGCCAGAAGTTTTCAAAGTTGTTCCTCTTTAGAATTAGGTTTTCACTTTGGCAGACAGACCTTGTTTAAACCCATTGCTAACCTGCTTTTGTTCTCCCCAGGGAGGCTCCAAACAGTTTCAGGGGAGGCTCAGTGAATGGAAGTGAAAAAATATTACATTAGTTATTACATTAGTTATCAAAAAGAGATCACATAGAATAGCCTAAATGTGTGTGATTAGTTTTGGGGAATTTTACTGATTTTCCCAATTTCCCAGAGTCAGAAACAAATAAATGCCTCAAGACAGACTTTTTTTTATGTATTCGGTGCCTTGATTTGCAGTTTGCATTTGCTGCAGCTGACCAGGAGATGACAGCAGATATCTAGAAAAAAATGGAGAGTCTAAGGGTAAAACTCAATAAATTTGATAATTTAGAGCTGACATAAGACAGTCAACTGCCTCTACGATATGACTGCTACACTTTCATTTGACACTTTAACATTATGAATGATGTCATGTTTGCTTCACTTAGAGCTGCAGCCAGAAAGTGTTGATACTCGACCTTGTTTTTACATCATCTATTCTGTTAAATCTGATAAACAGACTAAGTGGTACTTTCAGTAAATGGGATACATGTTTTTTTTTTTTTGCCAAATTTCAATCTTCCCTTTTTTCTTCATTTTCCCCCTCAAGTCCCCAGTGGATACTCTCATCAATGCTGTCACTCACAGCTGGCCCAAACATTCTCAACGTTTACTGTCATCAATTAGCTTAAGTCTTATGCAATTTTGATGATTATCTTTATTTTATTATCATTTACTATCATATTTGATTTTACTTAATTTTCACTATTTGTTTCTATTTACTTGGTCCTCTGTGTCCCAGTCAGGGCTTTGAAAAATAGCAGAAATACCTTTCATGGTATTGTTAGTTCAAACGTGAGGATTAAAGTCTGCTGTTTCAGTATGGTCAGACAATAACATACCAGTGGGGGGCCCACACACACACACACACACACACACACACACACACACACACACACACACACACACACACACACACACACACACACAGCAGAGCAGAGATCATGTAAACTTTGCATGCCAACATGACAGGTTCATGCCAGCTCATTCTGTACAGACCTCACACCTCTATTCTCAAAGTAAAAATAAAAATACATACTGTTTTTTTTGTTTGTTTTTTTGGCACAGCAGTAGAGTTTCACATCTGCTTTGTGTTCTCAACTGTTTGTTAAATGTAAAATTAAAACAAGGAAGTAAAATAAAGCTTTTAAAGTGGATATGTCACAATCTGGCTCAGTTCTCCACCAGATGCCACAAGACTCTCTTTGTTAAGACTGGACTGACTCGGAGAAAGATATAAGCGAGGCTGCAGATTATATTGTAGACCACTTGAGATACTTTCGCTCGCCACACATGGACCCTCATAGAAACTAAGTGCAAATGTGAACTGAAACACGTGTTACGTTACTCGGAGCAACAGTTGTCTTTCAATCCAATTCATGTTGTTACATGCAGCCTTAATATTTAGGCCACTCCACTTGACAGACTTGTTGGTTCATGTTTATGTCAACAGTAATGTATGTTTCAAGTCTTTAAGGTAAAAGTCTCAAGGTTGGCAATGTAATGAAGTTTATTTGCTGCATTTGCTCAGTGTGACTTGTTTAAGTTTGATGAATGAGGGTTTATATATGGAGAGGACTGTTCATGATTACATTGCGGACTTTAACTCATGGATGAAGTTCTGTTTTTCATTTGAGCTCAGCCCAGAGCAGCTATTGCCTTTGTTTTCTCTTTTTCCCCCTCAGCTGCTCCCTCCACACCTCATTAGTCTTGTCTGCATTTAAGTCCTAACCTCTAATAAGTTATTCAGTTCCTGCATTTGGGTCCACCTGCTCCTCTCCATTGTGACAGAATATGTTCACAGGCAACGCTCCTGTGAATACTTCTGTTGTTTATATACAGAGATATACATCCTGACACTCTGTGCTGTGTTTTTACACTGTACCAGTACACTTGCAAAAGTAGGTAGAAATAACTCTGAAGATAATACTAGTGTTGCATCATCATTGCCTTTAAGCTAGTAATTGTAAGTTTAGGGAGAAATAATTAGATATAAAAATTGATGTCCTGTAGATTTTGGGGTAAATACTTTTAATGTTTCATACTAAATAAAATTCTGAATATAAGAATTACTCAGTTTAATAAAGTGTGCCACATTGCTCTGTTTTTACAATAGCACACTGATGTTATAGTATAAGTTAGTTACCAGAGCAAATGTGTTTGCATGGCCTCTTTGCAGCCTCAGCTGTAAGTCAAACATGTGGCAATGAGACGGTTGGGAGGACTATGTATGATAGAGGACCAACTATGCCATTAGGGAATTGCACCCCAGAAAATATGCACAACTGAGAAGTGGTATTACATTCACCAATAACCTTGAATTCACAGTTGGACAAGGCATATGACAGAGACGTGGGTCAATATAAAGTTTTATTAAATAAGGAAACTGGAAAATGTTTGCTGAAAGACAAAAAGTAAAAAGTGACTAAGAGACACCAGTTGAAAAAACAGTTTACAAGATTTTGTTAAAATCTTTTACCATTAAATGTAAGTGTTACTAATATGATAGGAGTTGACACACTTCTGAAATGTGATTCTGTCAGGTTAATTTTCTTCTGCAAAAGTACATAAAACTTTTACCAAATAGCTGCAATGCAGTGATCATACTGTTACAAAAATGTGTATGGAAATTCCCCACCTTGAAAAGTTCAACACATCAACTACAGTCTGAAGTTATTGGTTGCATTTTGATCAGGTTGTTGTTTTTGCTGTGTCCTAGTTTCACACTACATGCAAATTTTTAACAGGTTTTGAGTATGTGTAGTGTGGTCACACTGACAAGTGACAAAATCAGGTTCATTCAATGTCACTTGACTTGTCAATGTGCTCATGATGGACACTATTATCCCACAATGCCATGCATAAAGGAAATGAAAGAGCATCTCACAGCTGGAAAACATTAAACATAATTACAGATGGAGGCGAGACAGTTCCACGAAGATCTCAAATTAATAAAGCAAAAAACATGTTCTCTTAAGTTTATTTTTCAATAGAGTAGCACAAAGTTCGTTTACCACATCTGGCATGAATTCCTGTCAGTACAAAACTGTAAAGAGTAGTAAAGGACACAGGTCTGGAGAATTTAGCCTGATTGATGCAACTGAGCAATCAGCCTGTTATTTACCAGCTATTGTTCACACCTCCAGCTGGTCCTGATGGTGGTTTTATTAAGTTATACTGCAAACCTGAAACAGCAAAAATACAAGATAATGGCACTAAAATTGAAGTCATAGAAACCCTAATGATCAAATTGTTGACTTTTTCTGCCAGATGACCCAAGTTGGCCCAATTATAGTCCAATTAGCAAATATTTAATAATAATCTGACCTATTTGCTGACTTTTTTGGTCTGTTCAATGTAATTAACATAACAGTTTGCCACATGCATATTTTTGTGGAGGCAAATGAATAATTATTCCCTAAAGGGATTCATTATGCTTTGACTCTAACTTTGGCTTGCTCTAGTCACAGCACGAATGTGGAGTTTGACTTTTAGGTACTACCTGTTGTGCATTTAAAATCTGATGCTATGATTTTGGTGCAGAGCTGTCAGGTCACTGCTGCTGAAACTCTTGTTATCTTGTCAAACTGTAGGAGCAGCAGCACAGCAGGATTACAGGATGAGTCTCCCACACATTGACTGTGCATCTCCATGGTGTTTTTATCAAGGAGCTACAACTGTGAGTGGGGTGATGACCACAGTCAAACTCAGGTGTTTCCGGCATATCAACATTGTCTGACCCAGTCACTGCACTGACTCATTCATTCATTCATTTTCCCTTTGTCGTTCCCTTTCCCCTTTTGCTGCCCCACCACCACTTCTTACAAAGGTCAGTGCCAAATTTAGAGTAATGAAAGAAATAAAAGAGAGGCCAAGACACACACTTAAGTAGGAGAGAGACAAAGACAGAGAGGTAATTGGTCTTTGGTAGACTCATTATCAGCACATAACTCAACAAAAGCACCTGAATACCTGACTAGCTTGACCTTTTACTCTCATCCTACATATTAATAATCAAGCTCTTTAATAGGCACTGTCATATGTGGCTCATTAAGCACTCTGTAGTTTATCAAAGACTTTTACAATCACATCTTTAGCTCCAGAGAACAAAAAAATGACCTCTGCCATTCAGCTCACAAAGAAAGATGCTTTTTTTCTTTGTTTTCATGTAAATAAGGAGCAACTACAACAGAGTCCAAAAACATATAGATGATATCAGTTGAGTTGTCTGTCTTAATTTTGTGAAGACAAGCCAGAAATAATCAAAATCATGAATTACTCGAGTCATGTGACTTGAGTCCAAACCCTTGAAAGAAATGTAGCATTAAAGTTCATTCTTGACATAGTAAATAGCCAGATATAAATTGGAAATAGTAGTTTAAAAACAGTATTTACAGTAACATTAAAGTGTTTGACTGACCGGAGTGCTCTGACTGGAGTGATCTTCATGACAGCTGCTACCGCTATTAGTCATTTTTATTATTATTGTTGTTATTTTTGTTGCTGTGCTTCTCTGTGTTTCTGTCTGTCCTCTCTCCCTCCCTCTTTCTCTCTCGAGGCAGATGGCTGCCCACCTGGAGCCCAGTTCTGTTGGAGGGTTCTTCTCGTTAAAGGGAAGTTTTTCCTTGATGCTGTCACCAAGTGCTTGCTCATGGGGAGAATGGTGGGTCTCTGTAAATTAAAGAGTACTGTCTAGACCTGGGGCCTGTTTCAGAAAGCAGGTTCAGCAAACTCTGAGCCTGAGCCTGAACTCTGAGTTGATGAACCTCAAGATGGGAAACCCAGAGTTTTCGGTTTCAGAACAGCTGATCAGCGTCAGTTCAATCAACTCTGAGTGTGTTCACTTTGAGTTAAGCGCGTGCATGATGAATGAAAAAAGCCATCATCAATGGAGCCCCGATACTATGAGTCACTATGGCAACAGGCAGAGCCTCCATTTTAATCCAGTGGACATAGAGTTATGAATGCATGTGTGTGCATGACGCTGCACATTTATCTTTTTAAAAAAAAGAGTTTATGTCAGAGCAGGAAAAGTGTCAATTAGTTAACACAATAAAGTTTTATTCAGTGTTATCCATTAATTCATCATTTATCAGACTTACATTTCCTTAATGATGATAAAGTGGAATCTGACTGTGTATCAGGCTGCAGCTACATTACAATTTAAATATATTTGTTCAGCTTTAATCTGACGGACAAAACACAGGAGGCAGTGACTGAAGATGAAAAATATAGTTAAAGATTAAAACATATAGCCTTTAGATCAAAGACATAGAGACATGACTATAAGCTCACAGTCTGATCAGTAATAATGTGTATGGTGATTTGCACTTGAAAAGGCATCAAGGTTAAAATACAGAATATTTTAAATTTTTAAACATATTTTAAACACTATTTGTATCTCAGCTCAACAGCATTCAGTGACTTAATTTCCGCTACTTCAACAAATGCAGTAAATTTAAACATTGTCACTGAAATGCTGTTAAAACACGTTAAGATTATGTTCCCTATTTAAAAATCTCACTTTCAAACTTCATTCTGCAGCTGCACCACAATCCTGCTCACTCATTATGTTAATATATAATCTCCAATATTATGGGAATGATTTTCCATCAGTGGACCAATCACATCATGAGTGATAGAGATAATTATTCATTGATCCCACGTCTTACTGATTGTTTAAATTTAAACTGAGATTACACATTATTTGCAATAAAGATTTCAGCACAGGAGCTGCTCTAACAAACTAACAGCTGTCTTGTGTGCATAAAGTCTCAGAGTTATAACAGAAGGACATGCACAGGTTTTATTCTGAGCTGAGGATGAATTCACGCATGTAATATTCAAATGTGAAGGAAAAAAACGCTGTTCAAACAAATGACTGATGCGCATAAAATCGGTAACTTTAGAAAGTCCTTGAGTAACTAAACTAATATCCAACGAGGATTTAGATTCTGACAGATGGTAAACCTCCGCTAATTAATGCACTTTGATACGGACTGAATGAATGAGGAAATGAAACGGTGTGTCTGATTCTGTAAGAGGGAGAAAACCTGCCAGCAGGTTAGCTTCACAGAGTCAGTTACTGCGGCAACTGACTCTGTGGTTACTGTGGTAACTGACCCCAGGTTTAAGTTAACTCTCTTTCTGAAACTGAAAACCCACAGTTTCCCTCATCTCGGGGTGAACAAACTCAGAGTTTTCACTAAACCTGCTTTCTGAAACAGGCCCAAGCTCTATGTGAAAAGTGCCCTGAGATAACTTCTGTTGTGATTTGGCGCTATATAAATAAAATTGACTGGACTTGACAACTGAATGAACTGCATTCGCCCATGAATACTGATAAGCAGTTTGAAAGCACCGGAAAAAGCTCTCAAGTGGACCTTGAGTTAATCTCAAAACCAACAGCACAAAAATTTGTTGGAGATACAAAACACATGCAGTCAGAGGGATTAATACAGATAATACTGATGTCTAACTTGATTTGTTTTTGCTTTGTTTCTAACTGGCACTTGTTCTGTTTTTCTGTAAATTAAGTAAAGAAAATGCAAAATAAACCTCAGATATCTAAGCCTCATCATCCTTTGGTGCACGTCCGTCTTTTAATCAAGAAAGTAGCTTTATGTGTTTGTAGTTTTAATCAAGGAATTGAGAGACTGACAGGCAGCTGGAAAGTGGCAGAAGAAAAAAGATTAATTGTTTGTCTGTGCTCTCAGTTGATTACATCTCTTTTATTTTCTGACCTCTGAACATTTCTCATCTTCCTCTGTAAGATTATATCTGCACACTGTCTGCTTTCCTCAACAACGTGTACCGCAGAATGATGCACCTGATGAGGCTGGAGTGACCAAAAGTTGTTGTGTTGGAGCTCTTAATGGATGCCCCATCATCTACTGAGAAGATATTGATAATTCTTGTCCATACTGTACATTATTAATACAAAATTCCTACATACCATTATAAACCTGATGCCACCTGAGGGAATCTGAACAACCCGTACTTCCTCTGTTAAGAGAGCCACATGATCCACCCTGTATCATCCAGCCTGCATTATAAACTGTAAATGTCATCCAGGAAATGTTGATATGGCTAGAAAAAGATTGATTTCAGGGTTATAAATGCCAAGTTCTGTCTCAAAATATTTGAGATTTTTTTTTAGCTGTCAGATAATTGCTGTAATACAAGCTCAGATTATACTAATTTACTGGTTTCTCAGTGAATCAAATTCCTCTAGTTCACTATGAGAACATCTCAGTAGAATGGCAACAGGTTTTGCTTTCTGGTGAAATGTGACAGGCCTCTGACAGAAGTTGGAGAAAAAACAGCACTGAACTCATTGCTCTGCCTTTGAATTGTTTCTAACACATCATTCACCTGAGGTGTTGCCATGTGCGTGGAATATATCAGAATGACTGATAGATGTGCTGGTCTTGTGTGCATGCATTCATTCCCTGAGCCGGGTCCCCATGCTGGCTCAACTATAAGTGACAGTGAGCATTCTTACATCGAGCAACAGATCCCCGTCTGCCAATCCAACCAAGCCCGTAATGTTTATATGCTGACGCCGACTTCATCAGGTTCACCACTGGACGTGATGTTGGCACTCATGTTTGGAATATAACCAATATCGAGGGAGTGGAGTCGGGTATGAGCCTCTTCACATTTTATACCCTCCTGGTGAAGCTTCTTATTAGCTGCCGATCTCTACTCACACTCCTTCATCCGCTCTTCCATCCTTTCATCCCCTCTTGTGCACACCTCTCCTATCTCCTTTTTTTCAGATAATGTCTGCAACTTGTAATCAGCTCTGGTGACACAATGCCAGAGACAGATCAACAACACTGAGTTTTGCCCCACTTAGCCTTCATGACATCCGCCCCAGGCCACCCTAAACCTCACCACATTCATACCCTCCTCACATCCATTCATCCATCATCAACATCTAACACCTCCTCATTCCATTAAACCTTTAATAACCTATTGGTGTGGTGTGGTCCTTGCTTGTGAAAGGGAATTGAGTCTGAATAGGGCACTGCCCCAGGGATGAGATTTTGGACTCTAAAAGGTTGAGTTCTTTTCAGTGTTTTGCAGGAATGATTATGGTTTTTCCAATTGTTCAGCTGTTGGCTGACTTCTGGAGGAATAATCATGCAGAGAGGTGCTTGTGATGTTTCTTGTTCAAGCTCATGCAGCCATGCTCACTGCAGCCTTGGCATCACATGTGGAGAACCACATGGCAGCTGCTCATCCAGCAGGAGTCTGGCAGTAGCAGGTGTCTAATAGAGAGTGTTTTCACTCTCCTCACTCTTCCTAAACTATTTGGATTGTTTTCATGCATCTCTGCCGAGCATGAAGAGTGGCAGAGTTCCACATCCTCAGATCAGGGGGGGATATTTTGGTGATCTGTTGGTCACACATGTGAAAGCACAAGGAATCTAATCTTCCTGAACTCTCGGAGCTACAGGAATATTTCTGTTGCTGTAAGAAAGTCGACATGGAAGCGGTTAAGGTACAACAACCATTTATATAGCTGATACTGGAAAGAGTTGATATGCTGACTGCCTGAGTCAGTATACATAAATGCATAAAGTGCGCTACACAGCATGTGTAATTAGAGAAATGTATGGAGCTTGTTAGAAGGCTCAAATATATAGCATATAACAGCATTTATGAACAGAACATTCCCTTTTCTATTATTTCACCACAACTTCTCTCACTTTGGCAGCTCAGTGGCCACAGCATGTAGGATCATAGTACTGTGAGTCCAACTGTGAATCCACCACAGACTAAAATGAGAATTTAAAAAAAAAGTTGCTATTGAAAGAGCAGTTTTTAAAGCACAAAACTGAACAACAACAGCTTACAAAATCCATCACATGATCTTAACTGGCTGGTCTGTTTGCGTTTCAAGGTCACTGGATTTATCTGCAGTTTTATCTTCTGTGGCCACAGCTGTGAAACATGAATGAGGCCATGTGGGCCATGTTTTTCAACATCATTTTGTCATACGTATTCCACTATTTGCCTTGTTAATTTCAAGGTTTTTATTTAATATTTATGTATTGTCTGTAACACTGGTCCTGTTGATTGTATTAATATATTGTTTTTTTAATTCTGTGGATACGCTGGCTCCGGAGCTACACCAGGAATATATGATAGTTTGTGTGTTAGTGTTACTATTGTTGTGGCAGTGTGTCTTTCATGTTGTCTGCTGTGAGCTGTTTGACTTTGTATCTTTTGTTATTGTGCTTGAGCAACCAACTACTACAAGTTATCTATCTGATAATGTGACTGGCAGCAGCCTTCGTATTTATCAGTAGTTATGTATGTACAGTGGGACACAGAAATAAATTCCTTTTGTTGCATGAACGAATAGAACTGTGTAGTCAACTAATAAAGCTTTGTCCATTTACTGGGTATACAGAGAGGAAATTCTTCTTTTAGCTGAAAATAAACAACAGACACTTGTTATGAATTCACCGTGTCTGTGTATGTTTGTGTTTGACCCCAAGATCATTGCTGAGAGAGTTTGTCAAATGGTGCGAAAAGTGGCTTTCTGGTCTCATCACATTACACTTGGTGTATTCTGCTGTTAGCAACAGCACCTGAGTGTCTGTGTGTGTTTGGGGAGAAGGGTAGTTTTGTTAATAGAGGTTCATAATGTATTAGATGTTCCATGAAAGAAAAAAAATGTCTTTTCCATGTTTCTGTACTTTGAGTCCCTGGGTGTAATGTTTCAGTATCCATCATTATAAGAGAAATACAATGTATGTTGGATTTTTTTTTTTTTTTTTACATCACAATCCCATGTTTTTCTCCTCTTTACCCACTGATGCACTCAGGAGAAAACATTTCCGTCCAGTAAAACGTATTCATAGATTCTGTGCTGACCCAGCCAACCCCTCCAATCACATGAAACCCACAGATCCACCCATGAATCATAAATTGCGTCCCTTCTGGTTTTCAGTCCTGCCCCCACATCCTGCTTCATGACAGATGAAACCAACCAAATCCACAAAAAAATAAAAAGATGATCTTAAAGGCATTTCATATGTGCACTCATGTATGATACATTTTAGTGCATGTCTGTCTATGTGTTTGTATGTACTGTAGGTGTCTGTATGTGTGTGTGAAAGCATTCATGTTATTAATGTTATAACTTGAGGGAATCTGACCAATCAGAACTATGGATAAAGCCAAATGAGCCAAACCACATTACATAAATGTCACACAGGATGCGATAGTATGGTTGTAGAAAGACTGAGAAAATGTCAGACCAATTTCATAGTAAATTTCTACGTAGACACATTATAAGACATGACTGATGTTCCCTCTTTTCTTTCTCTACTCATCTATTCTCCTCTTTCCTCATTTGTTTCAACCTCTTAATCTCCCCTAATTTTCTCTCATTTTTCTTTCTTCTTTTATTCATTGATATTCTTGATATTCTTCTACTTAAAGATTTCATAAAGATAATCACCATAAAGATTCTGCAGTGGTCAAGATAATTAATATTCATTTACATTCCTATAAAAGTACAGTTATATTAAGCAACTGAAGACATGAGCAAACAAATCAAATAATGTGGTTACAGTGCAGCGTATTGACCATCTAAACTGCATCGGATAATGTTACTGTGCAACCAAAGCTTGAATAATTCTAATTTAATAATTTGTGACTGAATCAAACGTCTTTGCCTTTTCCTATATACATCAACATATATATACATGGCAATACAGTGTGTAATTATTAATTCAACAGACCTCACTATGAAACACAAATACCACATTAAACAATAATGAAACTCTTACAGACAGATATATTCACACACTACACTAACACTTTTACACCATACGTTCACCCTGCAATGCAGCACAATGTAATCAACGCAGACTGTACAGCACAAACACTCAGGAGACGCCCCGGTGCCCTGCATGACCTGCTGCAGTATAGCAGCTGTCTGAGAGCCTGAAAGAAACTCAAAACCAACTGAAAGTGCACAATATCGAATCACAGATATCATATATTTCCAAACTTATTATCGTATAATATTTTATGAAAGGTCACAGTCCATCCATAATCCATTTTCATCTTTAAGGGCTTTGCTGTAGCTGCCTGCTGCAACATTGGATATTTTATTGAAATAGTTTTGTTCATTTTACAAATCATGTTCAGATATTTAACAAAAAAAGACATTTTCTCATATTTTCTCATAAAAAATAAAATGATTTCTGCTTTTAAAATGGAATAATTTTGTAGCTACTCAACAGGTCTTTTTCACAGCAGACATTATAGTACAAAAAGCACAGGTGTTACTAATAACATTAATGATAGCTCTGTCCTATTCAAGTGTCCCAGTAAGACATGAAAGTGTCACAGTGAGCCAGCATGAACAACACCAGGACCCTGAAACTGAAGCAGCTAAATGGAATTCAACCACCATTGATTTTATTATTTATACCTGTGCTTCTCCTACTGTGACATGTCAAAATGTCTTCTGTTAAAAGACCTATGGTGTACTAAAAGATGTATGCAAAAGTTCCAATATATATTGCAGCCACAGTATCAGTGTGTCAGTAACTGTCAGCTGACCTTCACATCACCTCATTATCAGAACAAATTTCATTAACCTTACACTTAAACACGGGTGAAAACACCATACATATGCAGATTTAGGTTTAATCAGGCAGAAAGCCAATGAGTGAATGAATGAAAACGGCCTGAGTGCAGAGCGGCGCCTGGGGACCTTCCTGCGTAGTAGTCACATATATCCAGCAATGTGTCTGGGTGCACGTTGGGATGAGGGGCAGGGGTTAGGAAATAATTATAATTATTGAATTGATTAAAATGTCATCTGATACATTACAATAAGGTTCACATATACACATGAAACACACACAGCACAAAAACACACCCACAAAGGAGCTACAGACCAGGTCAACGACCAGGTCTCCTCACAGTCAGATACGGCATTCAGACAGGACCGTCAACATGTCTTATACTGTGGTTGTACTGTGGTTGTACTGTGGTTATACTGTGGCTATACTGTGGTTACACTGTGGCTATACTGTGGCTATACTGTGGTAACACTGTGGCTATACTGTGGTTACACCGTGGCTATACTGTGGTTATACTGTGGTTATACTGTGGTTACACTGTGGCTATACTGTGGCTATACTGTGGTAACACTGTGGCTATACTGTGGTTACACTGTGGCTATACTGTGGTTATACTGTGGTTATACTGTGGTTACACTGTAGCTATACTGTGGTTATACTGTGGTTATACTGTGGTTACACTGTAGCTATACTGTGGTTATACTGTGGTTATACTGTGGTTACGCTGTGGTTATACTGTGGTTACACTGTGGCTATACTGTGGTTAGACTGTGGTTAGACTGTGGTTATATTATGGTTACACTGTGGCTATACTATACTACTTAGCATATCAGCTTTAATTCCATTATGAAAGAATTACCACTTTGATGCACAAGATGTAAGAATATGAACAATAAATAGTGAGGGGAAGAAGTTGCTCAGTCACTTCACACCATGTAGACTTGCTAACATGTTATGTATATTTAAATCATTGACACACAATTCACAATACTTCATGTAGAGCTGCTTGATTGGAACTTCCTAAAAATGTTAATTTAAAACTTGAGTGTGAAAGTACATGTATCTTATGTACATTATGTAAGTGTAGCCATGTTTCATCTTACCTGAACATATATGTTACCTTATGTATTAAAGCATTATGAAATTGCTTCCTTTATTTAGTGAGAGATTGTAAGCAAAACAATGTGGTGAAAGTAAATAACAATTCTGCAATATATATATATATATATTTTTGTATTTCAGAGAATTACTGCCTTTATTAGACAGAGTACAGTAGAAAGGTGATGAGGGGATTTTCCTATTTGTTGTAAATTTGCTCTGTTGGTTGAAGAACTTGCAGATTTCAGAGGGACAAAGACAAAGCATCACCTTGTTTTTAGATTGACCACCATCTGCTGCTGATGTTTTCCTGTAGGATTTATAAAAAGTTTCATTAACCTGAGGCATCAGAAAATTTTCCTTAATCATAGAACCACAATAATTTTAAAACACAGTACGTTATGTTAACTGTGCCGTTTGCAGCTCTGGGAGGAAAAAGATGGATTTGGATCTTTGTCGCGTTTCACTCTCCTTTTCTCTCCTCATGTTTCTGATCACAATACATTATAAAAGAAATTCATGGGCAAATAGTTTCTATTCCTGAGAAGAGGGCCACCAGAGTAGGTGGAGAGTGGGAACATTTTTCAAGAGCATTTGGACAGAAGTTATTAAAGGGCCGGTGGGTGTTATTCATTCAGTTCATTCATTGAATTCTTCCAGACCTTGAACTGGCAACTCTGATGTCACATACTTGCTTCTCCTCTTCGCTACCATCATCTCCAATTTCACAGTTTTGCTGTTTCAGTATTTATGAACCATTTCTGTGTACCGTGAACCTGACAATCTTTGCCATGCATCTGACCCGGCGCTGTTTCACAGTTACTGCGCCAAACAATGTGAAGCTGAAAATGGGATCCAATTTATGAAACTGTTGTGTGATAACAACTCTGTGATAAAATTTAAATGGAATTTTATCTACACGGTGCAATCCATGCAACCCGGACCACCTCTGCTCCCTCCTCCACCGTAATCTCCAAGTAAAAACGAATTTATCTATAAAATCAGCTGCAACGGCAAAAGTGTCTGAGTTTGTTTTCTTTTCATGCAACAAACCTGAGTAATTTTATCATTGAGATGAAGATTTTCAAGACGCTGTGGCAAAATAAAGCCACAATCTGCATTGAAGCAAATTATCTCACATAAAACTCAATACATGACACCAATAATAATGACAATAATGGCATAATGGCAAAGCTACACAGTAGTAGATGATATTATTATGTGTGAGGGAATTTGTGTCTTCAGAGCTCGTTCTTCTTTTTGTTTCGATGTTTTAGGTTGTCATTAAAAAACAATGTTTTCCGTATAGATTTGGCCAACTCACTCACTCAACTGGAAAATGTCAAATATATATTGAATGAGTATATGAGTAATGGTTTATGCACACTGTTTTGCTATGACTTCACAGACAAACAATTTTGCCTTTGTAGTCATAGCAACACAGTGCTGGACATCACACTACTGAAATGATTTTAGAGAGATTTACAGATCAACTCGTAGCACTTGAAAATAGATCTACAAGAAGTATTTATTTTGGTGGCCCAGAAATACAAAACACAGTAACATTTCACAAAACAAAAATATTACAACAGTTGTGTAGCTGTTGCTGTTGGAAAGTTACATGAGCAGAATCGTCTGTGCCAAGAAGATTGATTGACTGCTGAGTGTATGATGTGTAATTAATTTGATCACAATGAAACATTTCACTGCTCTGTTATCTTCATGATTTATGTTTCATTTTGACAAATTCTATGTTATGGATAATGTCATTGACAATTAGTGCAGAATCAGGACTCCTTTATCATTTTTTATATCATGGTCTGGGTGAATACTCGTACCTGTACTTCACAGTATTTCACACAAGTGCAGTAGTGAAAATAAAAGAGGACAGTGAGGTTTAACCCATTGTTAGGCACTTGTGGTGCACTTTTTGCGGGTTGCAAATCACGAGGCACACCGCACCACCTTTTACATTGAAGCCTACAATTTAAATCACCTGTCTTTAACCTAACTGTTATTTTTCTGTGAAGTAAACTCGCTCCAGGCCAGCTGTTCTCTGTTCAGATCATGGTTACAACAGTTGGTAAAGTCATATAGCTTCGGATATCCAGCAACAACCACCACTAGATTGTCCTCCATGATTGTTATCTCTACTTATTGTCGTCACCACCACAGAAAGCACCTCTCAATTCATCTGATTGGCCACTGGGAAAAAACACTAATGACATCAGGCGACTTTCCGCTCTGAGTTGAATTTTTTTCAACTTGAGGTGTTCAGGGTGCTCCTGCAAAAATGCGAGGCGCACTGAGTGGAAAACTGTGAGGCGACACAAAAGCAGTGAGCAAAAAGCTTCACTCTCATTGAAAACAATTACAATTACTAAACAATTACTAAAAACACTCTGATTGGGGCCTAAAACAGTCAGTTTCTAACACGTTAAGTTTCAGTTGATTTCCTCAGTTCATGTGCGCCCATGACCACAAGTGAGTACTAAATCTGTGTATTATCAAGACATTTAGTTACTGTTGGTGATTTATATCATAATGTCGTAAGTTTACCAGCTGTTTATGTAGCAATTTACCAGCAAGTTTGAATCGAGTGATAACCTTTTATCTGTCCTCTATGTGTAGCCTATCGAGCAGCATTCCTGTTGTAGATTATAGTATTTAGTACCCATTTAGCTTTTGTTCATTTCCTGTAATTGTAGAAAGTTGTTAGTTCCACTTATGGGGTTTATATTAAATATAGAGATAGTATCTTCTCATAGTTTCTTCATGGGGTGGCCCGATTGCTCGCTCCCACCAGTGTTGTACCCTTAATCCAAGATCCTCAGTCGGAGAAGGTGGCTGCACAGTCAGATGTTAGCCGACCAGTTCTGGACCCATTTCCTGTGGAACTATTTACCTTCTTTGCAGTCGAGGCAGAAGTGGGTGAAGGACACAGACAACCTCACCATTGGCACAGCTGTGATGGTGATCAACCAGAGGCTACCTCAAGCGCTGTGGCCTGTAGGACGGGTTACGAAGATCATCAGGAGTGCCAATGGGATGGTGCGGACCACTGAGGTGCAGGTGGATGAGAGGACCTACACTAGACCAGTGGCGAAGTTCACTGAGTTGCCGGCCTTTCCAGGAACTAATTCACAATGTGAATTAGGGGGCAGCTGTGCAAAAGGCTCAAGCAACATGAAGATGTACGGACAGTGAGGTTTAACCCATTGCTAGGCACTTGTGGTCCACAACTGAAGAGCACAACTAAAAATACTTTATGACTCAGAAATAGAAATGAACACTCTCTTAAATGCTTCCTGCATACTATATAATCAATCTGTGTTTGTTCTGCTACATTCTGTCCATCACTTATTTTCCCTCGCTGACCTTTTAATTTTCACTGCATGACCATTTCAAATAGTGTACTGTATATGGGAGACAGGGATGTCATTGGGGATTGTGGACTAGAAGTGTTTACTGCACATTCACCCTCTTGTGCAAAGCAGTTTTACCTCAAAATATGATTTGTTTTATGTTATCTAGCTGATTACATCTTAATTTTTCTGTTACGGTTTGCTCAGAGGACCCTGCGTTTGTTTTTGCTTTTCAAGCTCAATTAATTGTTCCTGTTGGTTTATTAAGTGTTGTCGTCACTTTTGAATCCCAGCATCAGATTGGACTGATTACCAAACTAATGAGTCCCAAATTACATTGGTTGTCATGGTCTGGTTATTTAGTTGATACATACATGTCTGCTTCTCTGTCCGGATGAACAAAAATCTAATTCGTCACAGTGAGAAGCTGCAGAAATCACACGTTGACTATACATGTCCACCAGATGTGTTTCTGGGGCCATGTCGGAGCTGAGTCAAAGAATTCTGCTGCTGAGAGGCATGAAGAGGGGCAAGCAGCAACATGAGACAGTTAATTCAACCATGGAAGTCTGTGGAAAAGCTATGTGACCTTAAAGATACTCCTCTTCATCTGTGCTGCTGCCGCTGTCCACACTAACTGAATAGATTTGTTTGTTATATTGTGCAGTGTTAAATGTCAGACACCGGCCATCCACCAGACTAATAAATGGCCTGCACCCTCCCACACATTATTGGACAGTGTCAATGTGTGTGTGTGTAAAGGGGGGGGGGGGGGGGTATAAGACATGAGATTTCTATGGTGAATGTAAACAATGTTTACACATACTGTGGATACCCTTGTCTTTTTTTTAAAGATCCCCTCCAGACATGTTTTAAGACATAACAAAGTCCTCTGCTTAGAATAATAAATTGTGTCTAACACATTTTTTTCCACAAAAAATGTTCAGTTAACCTGTTAAAAATATTTAAAATGGCACCTACTCCTCCTCCCTCATTGAAAAATCCAGAATCTATGAATATGCAAATATTGTTAATTTGAAAACTTTAATTGCTGGACATAATATGTCTATTTCACTGAAAAGTCCATTTTCAGTGTATGAAACTGGAGGTTTCAGGTTTCCATGACACACTTGTGTAAGTTATATACTGGTCCTCAATTGGTTCCAAACTAGTTGTGATGTCATGAATAACACTTGTAGATACATGCCTTTAACTCTGATTTTCAGTGAGTTTGCAGAAACCTCCCACCATCAGCAGATGACTTTGAAAGCATCATTCTCCTCAGTGAAACTCAAACATCCAACTGAAGGAACAAGAGGAGGAGAGGGTGGATTTATGCCTCTGTGTCAGTGTCTGGCTGTCCTGCTGTAGGTTTGTCTGGAGTAAGAACTGATTTATATTTCACTGGATTTAACTTGCTTGTCGTAGCCAAAGGTCAGGTGATGAACACTAATGGACTATCATTTAATGACAATCCATTTAACACAGACAGTTTTGTGGTGGACATAGTTTTGTTAGATCACAAAATATGTCTAGTATTATTGAAAAGGAAGATCACAGAGCCTCATAAACAGGCGTGATGATATCTTCACTATCAACAATCTGTTCTGGCATCATAAACCTGTAGGAGAAAAACATTTGGTAAATAAGTTTTATTGAAAGGCTGTAGTCCGTCACCAGTTAGTGACAGATCTATGAACTGTAAACTAGAAAAATGAATAAATAGATACCAGGAAAATCTCAATTAAAGCAGTTCTATACTTAAGGATCATGTGACACAAACTGTCTGCCTGACATAGCACGCTCACTACTCTCTCCTGCTCTCCGTGCAGCTGTCTGCTCGTGTCAGTGTGAGCAGCTGTGGAGGAGAAGTGAAAGTCAAGACAAAGACAGCGAGCCAGACTGAAGGAGATCAACTCACTGTGTCTCACCAGAGAGAGAGAAAGAGAAAGAAATACTTACAGCCAAATCACTGAGGGTCCATAGATGCAGAACCATTCTTCTCTTTCTGATCTCAAAATTGTAGCTATGTTCACATAGTAATAAACCCACTTTATTTACAGTATGATAATCTGGCAGAGTTAATGTGAATGAAATGGACAGTAGACAACCAATGAAATAATGCTGTTTTTTCTTTCAGCTCTGATGAACAGGCTTTAATTCAAAAGTTTTTCTAGTAAATATTCATGTAAAAAACATACGTAAGTTGTATAAACCTAACCTTAAGAGGCCTGAAAACCCTCACAGATGTTCCATTTATTCTGGTTAATTAGAGCTCTGCTCAGGTTATGTTGGGAATGACTGCAACATAAGAATGATAAGTTAGTAGTGGTATGTTAAAAAAATATATTAATAACTCTAAAGATTAAAACAATTTGATCCTTATAGTAATAATTAAGGAGACTGGAAAAGTACAAAGCTGAATTTTTAGCTGGGAGGATGTAACAGCGACAGGGTTTCATTGATTTTGACTGAGAACGTGTGTTGAAGAATAACTGTTTAGAGGATCTGAGGGGTCTGGATATAAACAAGTGTAACGAAGATAACAGGAGAGTGAGTGCAATGTCGATAAAGCTCAGTCTGCAGCCTGCACAGTCCTGATAAAAAGCCTAATAAAATAAGTGAAAACACCGGTTTTAATCCAGGTAGTTGAAACAGTTTGACAGTCTTACTGTTGATATGTGACTCTGCTCAGATTGATTCTGCTGACTGTGTCTGAGAGTCTAACTGCATGTAAGTTGTTGGGGGGAAACTTTGTTTTAGTAATGAAAGCACTTGCCTGTTACTATAATATGTGGATGATATCAAAATGAAAGCATGAAGCTGTACTAAAAAACTAATCTATGTTTGTCTAATAACATCTTTGTTTTCACTTCTAAATTAGTGTTTTAGCTAACATGGTAATAGACTATGATGATGTTGATTTCATAGAATTAATTCAGTTGGTAAGTAAAATATAATAATTATTGACAGGAATGATGGACAAAGATACTAAAAGAAACCCCAGCTCATAGGAAAATACTGAATTTTCCTTTTACAGCTTTTTGACCCTTCATAGGATGCTACAAATGATGTGATTCAAGAGATGAAACACACTGAAAAACATTAAAATGTGTCTTGTATATGATGTATTTTACACATATGATGTATTGCATAATACAATACGTAATGTAATGGTGTTGATTACATACTGCAAGACATATCTTGCGTAATTTCAAAATGAAAAGACGTGGTACATCTCATGCTAACATTTCTCTCATACGCTTCATGATAACACTGTGTACTGGTGAATCTTGTGACTTCCGTGACAACGCTACTTGCACATGACACACTGAATTTTGTGTCATATGGCTCTATATTCTGGGGCCCGTACTATGAAGCAAGTCCAACATACCCAGGACATCTTTTCGTTAGCTGGCTTCACTGAGCCTAACACTGGCCGTCCAGATAACCAGTACTACGGAGCTGGAAAGAGGCAGGGACGTTAATGACGAGCGACATTGTCATGATGAATGAAGTACTTCATATGATATGAGATGAAACAGTGATACCCAGTGTTATGGAAAATTGTAACTTTAGGGGTTACAAATTGGGTTACACAGGGTCAAGCAGGGGCTTTGAGATCACAGAGTAAACAACACTAAATCCTGAGCTGAAGGAGACACTGTCTCCTCTCCTTGAGACTCAGAGCAGCTGTCTGTGATGTTTGGGGAAGGAGGAGCCACTCTGATAAAGGATGAACCGGTGTTGCCACGGTAACCGAGGTCAGGGAGATGGCCCCGGGACTCCCCAAACACCACAGATAGGTGATTGTGCTGATTCCTTTGGCATAATCAGACAACAGCAGACCTGAAGCTCCATGCAACATGACCTGAACTAACACGGGTTAAAACAGTTCCTTGTTTAGAGACTAATGAACCAATAGACTAATTTCTCATATTGTAGATGCATTGGGTTTGACTATTTCTGGGCGTATAGTGTTTGGTATGATCTGTAGGGGTTTAAAGACGAAAGTCAGAGCTGAGTCCTCAGAACATTAGAAACGACATCAATGCACATTCAACTGTGACTGATAAGGTTTCTGTTCTCCTCTTGGCCAAGTGTTCAATAAATATTATCAGCTCAAGACATCAAAGGCTCCTGGACACTTTCACACTGATGAGTTTACCATTGATCAGTGTTTTCCCCTTAACACCAAATACCTGCGGAAAACTTCTGTTTAAGGGACAGAAAAAAGTTGTGTTCGACGAAGTGAAATGTAGTAGCTAAGACTTAAAATACATGTATGAATTATTATATATGACTTAAGTATTAAGTAAGTTTTTTTGCTATTTAGTTAATGATGAAGAAACCATTTTGAATAAACCACATAAAAAAGAAATGTAAAAGTGATGTCAGACTGTTTCTGCTACTGAAGCAAAGAGTGGAAAAGTAGTTAATGACTGATGAGGTGTATCTGACTGCATTTATAATCATAGGAGCCGATTAACAGTGTGTGGATTATTTTTCTAATAAAAGACAGTCCTTCGTTTTTATTTCCAATTATCATCACACAGTTGTCTCATGTTATTCTGAGCTGCAGTGATAGAATCAGACAGTAAAAAAATCCACACTGTCAGCTGTCACTCCGGGGATAAAATAAACTTTACAAAATTAAAATGCAGCTAAAATCATCATTATGTGTTTAGTGTCATAGTGTTGAGTGGGAATAGAAAGTCTGGAACAATAAAATGTTTCTACTGACCATTAAAAATATATATTGCTCTTTTTTACTTGTTGTTTACAGTGTTGACAGGTTGTGATCTTTATACATCCATGGTTGTGATCTGACCCTCTGAAGTTAACCTGCTCCAGAGCAGGTAAACTGTGCAGCATAAGTTACCATGGTAATGTACCCTGGTAAAAAGTGAACCACCATCATAACCCTGAAAACCCAGAGTTAAGTCTGAAGTTACCTCACTAACCCCAAATCCTGCTTTTTAGTACAGGCATCTGTTCTATTTGGACATTTATCAAGGCAGCAGCTCATCATATATCACTCACAGGGAGACAAATGGCAGGTGTACGGTAGCTTGTAATGTGACCATTTTTAAATTTGGACACATTGTGCATTGAATCCACAACAAGTTAGGGCTAAGTCTGACCTTGCACTCCTATGATTGTTGCTTTGAACCTAAGCCTCAGACTGAGACTAACAATAACAATGATAATGATAATAATAATGTTTTTTTCTCTGGTCGTGAGGATGTAGAGAGAATAAGAGTTAGCGTGAAAAAACCAAACAAGTTATCTTAAACTGTGTGTTGGCGGAGCAGAGCAACATGACCACTCCTTCTAGACCACCTATAACAGCTTCTTGTTGGTGATGTAGACGAATAATTTCCTCCTCCATGGCGGTGGTAGGAGTAAAATATTAATAGACTTCATTCGGCAGGAAGTCCTTGAAGCAGCAGGAGAATCAAGCGTAAGAGGTAGAAAGAGAATAAAAGAGATACAACACCAAACCATCCCGGTCATTCATCACCAGGTTCTGCTTTTCTCTGCAACACTTTCCACAAGCTCTTGTGACAGAGTTGAAGTTTAACTAAGTAATGCTGATGTGACACATTTGCATTTGTGGTGTTGCTTTTGTGTCTGTGAACACGTGTCTTAGGAATCCTATCAAAGCAAAATCCTGTTTAGCATTTTTAAAACCCACAAGCAGATTTTTTCAAGGTGTAATAGTTCTTATTCATAAAGTGTTTTTTTCTTCCAACCTTTTCCTTTGATTTTGTCTTACTTGAGGTCACTTTGTTTTTTGCTCTTAAAACTTAGAAAAAAATAGGAAAGACAGAAAAAGGAAAATAAAAAACACTAAAGAAACATATTTAAAGAAGTCCCTGTGAACAAACTCTTGTGTCTGTTTTCTTTATTATTACTGTATAGTCTTCATTTAATGATGAATATTAAGACGTTCCTCTGTCTGATGCTGAGTGTGTTTATGGGCGGCTGCAGGTGAAATATGTGTAAACAATAACCGTAAAAGTGCAGCTACAATATGACTATCCTGAGCTCCATGACATATCAAAGTGATATTAACCTTTTCTGAATTATTACACATTTTATATAATTAAAGAAAGTATTGATCACTACATAATAGTAGCAGATACTACTTCTGTTGTATGCACCACATGTATGACTGAAGTTTCATATCAAAGCAAGAAAGTTCTTTAACACTTGAATGTCACTACTTTTTGATTGAACAACTTTGATTAAAAGATATTAAAATATATAATTTTGAGATGTTCTCTGACTTTTGTCTTTTTCCACTTTTTTCATTCTACATTGTACACATATTTTAAACCTGTCACATACAAAATTTGCATACTGTTGCATGAAAAATTTAGACGCTGGTAGTGACTCAGGATGACGCCTGCCCTAGAAAATACACAGTGTGATATCAGCTATTATTTATGTAACAGCCCCCCATCCATCCTCCCCGACCCCAAAATATCCCTTTAAAGAAAGATCTACTCAGCACTCAAGTCATCAGGCAGCATCACATCATTTTATTTTCAACCCTCAAACAGGAAAAAGAATTTAACAACATACATCTGTCATGAAATGTTGACGCCATTAAATTTTATAAACAGATGATGTAATTCCCAGGATGAATGAATGCATGCGCTATTGTACAAGACATAGATGACATAGATGCTGTATACACAGTATGTGGTGTACAGAAGGTAAATAACTAACCAACATCATTTTAAATATACATCTATGTATCATTTGGTTTCTTAAGAGACAACACTTTCACCATGTTGTGTATGTACTGTTATATATAGACTATAATGATGGTAGTTGCTGTCATCGGTACAGACGCTACTGTATAATAATCTTTAAGTCTTTATAACATATTTATAAAACACCTTTCATGATGTGCACACTTAAGGCACCAAGTTTGGGATTTCTTTGGTTTTAAGTACTTTATCTTTTAATTTTTTGCCTGTTTTGGGCTGTTTTGGAACTGGATCAATACATTTTCAATTCAAGCAACAACAACGAAAGAAAAAGACCAAAAACTGTAAATTGCTGAATTTTTTCTGGAATTGGCATTCTCAGATGATGTGGAGGGACCAGAGAAGCTGCTGAATGTGTGTGACGTCCCATTAATTAGTCAAGACAATCCTTCTAAGTCGTCACCGTTAGATGTGTCTGCTTTAATGAGGCAGAAAAAATGAAGTGACCCGAGTGGAATCAAAAGTGTGATCGTGTCTCTGTGCTTTTAAAACATCTAAATCCATTAAGTCATAAAACAAAACATGTCATAAAACTTTTCTTCTCACTGCTGTTTAACCAGGAACATCTTGAATATGAATATGATTTGTTTGTTGAATATGATTTGTTTCTAGACACCAAATGATTTGTGATCTTGAAAACCAGATTGATTCTGTGTGAATGCAGCCATTCAGTAAGAAGCAGATATTGACTAAAGCATGCATAAAAAAAAACTCTCAACCGAGTACATACACTTTCACCTTCAACCCACCAATCCAACAAATGAGTAACTTTCTTTCTGCAGCCAGCTGAATGAATCTAACCTGAATTAGTAAATATTTGGCCCTAAAAAAGGTAAACACGCTGATCAGGATAAACTCCTGTTAATCTGTTTGTAACTCTCCAGTGCAAACAAGGCTAATATAAGTCTTGTTTGTCAGTGATGTCCCATTAAGAATATTACAGTAGTGTGCAGTCGCAAAGAGACAGATCAACTTTAAACAACTCAGAGACTTGGTGTTTGGTCTCAGTTTTGCACTTCACATCAAATCAAAGTTCAATAGCACATTTAATTTACATTATTCAGTTACGTCGAGACAAATGCATATCTGTAAAACTTAAAACCACACTGATTACGTGTTCTAGGATTTTCTGAGTCAATTTTATCTGCACAATATCTTGGTCAGCCTATTTTAATATGTCTATTCACAATCCTTTCTCTTAGAAAGTACATTACGTTTTGTATAGTGCAACATTTTGCGACTTGGCGGATTTGTTCATTAAAAGCATTTCCTCATTATGTTGATAAAAAGCTAATTCAAGAGGAACTCTGTTTCCCACACAACATATTTGGTGTTGCAAATCAGTTGTATATAAACCTAATTTCTAGGGGGACAGTGCTGCTACCGCATACTTCATTATAACCCTGAGATATCCTCTTGTTACGGCAGTGCCACATCCTTTCATTCATTAATTCATTCATTCGTTTTAAACAGACTTAAACAAGATTATCTTCAAGCAGAGTCTCTGAACTGAAACTTCTGGACCTGCTTTGTATTTTCTCATCGTACTAGTAAGTTGACTGAGATGAACGGAAACTGTATTTGATGAAAATACAGCAGACTTGAGTTGAAATGGTACGTCAAAGGAAAGACTGAGTAGGTTCAGTGTGTAACATGGACACACAGCACTGGTTTATATGGAGATGTGAAAGGTTTATGAATAGTTTCAATGAGAGGTATTTAAGTAATTATCTTCCTACAGGTTTTAGTCTAAAACCTCTAAGTATGTTCAGTTCTATATACACATAGTGCACACGTGTCCTGCTTTCAGATGACAGAAATTGTATCTTAATCTATTTTTCATTACATTTTTGTTGTTTTTGGCAAAAGTAGTGTTTGATGTTTGACAGGCTCTGCTTCATCAGTGCTTGAATAGTAATGGTAATAGCGAAGTAACCATTTAATTGGCAGCAGAAGAACAAACAATGAACAAGTAAAAAAGCAAGTGGTTGAGTAATGTAACTGATTAGTTTGTGTGTCATTTCATGTCATATTTTAACACCAGAAGCTAAACTGGTTGTACTGGTGTATGTGTTTATCCCTGAGACCGACTGAGGCACACTGCAGCTAAAAGCACACATCTCATATTTCCAACTCATACATTAGCACACTATATGTTACCACAGTTTTAATAATTAATAATACAATGGGCCCTGCAAACATTTTTGTCTTGGATACATAAGATATACTAAACAACATGTTAAACATCCAACATTAATAAAACCGAAAAAAGTACACTTGAATAATAAACTCTCAATAGTCTGGTTGCTGAATGATTCCTTCTCAAAAAAATAAAAAAAACATTTTTTCTCCACAATGGAGTGAGCGAATAGTAAATGCAGTTCAAAGGCAAACTACTGCAACGGCTGCAGCAGTATTTGGATCGACTGGAGTGATTTAACCAACTGTGAGTGTTGGCCGCAGTCCATTTGCTGCTTTTTGTTTTTTTGTCTCTGTCAGTCGATGTCTGGCATACATTTAAACCATTTGGCCATGCGGCCGTGGCTCTTTGCTGCTCTTTGCTGTGGGTTCAGTAGCCCATCCATGTAGTTACCATACTCAATGATGGCGTCTTCAACGCGAGTGATGTACAACCAGCTGACTATCACACCAAAGAACTACAGAGAGACAAAAAAGAAGCCGAGTATAAGAGAAGCAAAGGAAAGGATGATGGATTGACAGATTCTGCTCTCCTTTCCTAAACTAACAGTCCAACATAATAATTAAAATCCAGCATATATATGATTGGAATAGCACATTCACAGCTGTCAGTGGATGTGTGTGTGTGTGTGTGTGTGTGTTTTAATGTATTGTGAGATGTAAGAAGGTGGAGGGACGAAAAATAGCTTCTCTGTCTGTCACATCCACATCTGCTAATGGAAATAAAAACGCCGGATACGAAGGGAAAGTAACAAATGTGTGAATGCATAATGTGTGTGTATATTGGTTTATGCAATATGTGTCACAGTATCGACTAAAAAATGTTTTTAATGCTAGAAAAACACCAAAGTCAGACATTTTTCAAAGATCTTGAAGTTGAAATGTGCATTTTAAGCTCAAATGAACCATTGTAAAATACAATTTTCATTTGCCTGGTTTGATCTAAAGATACAGCAAATCTTAATGAAATGAGTGAGCATGAGATGCATTTTGTGAAAATTGCACTGTGTATTTTATCACTGCCGGCACTTGGGAGTTGGTTTGTCAGATGTACCTGAGGTGAAGCAGTTCACCTTTTCTCCCAATTAGTCATCTGCGCTAGACAAGCTGTTGAATATGGATAAATGTTTTATTCCAATGTGTTTGCAACTTTCATGGACAATCTGAATTTTTTAAATCCTTGCCAGCTGTTCGTGTTTTGGCGATAAATATAACAAGTTTTTCAGTGAAAGTCACAGGTACAGAGGTAATAACACTTCTATCCTTTTAGCATCCTGAAAGATTAGATGTGTTCAGTTAAATATGATCAGATTTACCTCACTCATGCTGTGCAATGATATAAATACAGACAGTAGAATAAACAAAGCATACTGACAATCTATAATGTTGCATTTAATTAGAATCACTGCAAATGTGTCACAAAATAATTAACAACTGTCTATATAACATTCACTTTCTCTCATGTTTGTGTTTTTATACCTCAAGGTTTTATGATAAAGCTCTATGGTACATTTATGAAATGTCTGTGTAGGTGAAACATATTTATTCTATGAACAATTTGTAACTGTGGTTGAGCTTATTAAGCCTATGTGGGACATACTAATGTTTATGTGTGTGTGTACCTGAGGCAGTAGGATCCCTAACAGCAGTCCAGCCATAATCTTGTAGTTGTCCATCAGCCAGATGAAGAAAGCGTCAGTGCAGCCTCTGATATGGATGATATCGATCAAGGCCAAACGCTATGAGACAAAAAACACTTGTAAGTCATTTTTCACGATTATAGTGCTTAAAGCCAAGGAATGATTTAAGTAATTTTACTAGTTTGGAAGATTATCAAAGACATGTCAAGACAACAGATATGGAGGAGAAATGCACTGGCAGTTAGATCAAGTTATTTGAGATCTTTGGTTTTTACATACATTTTCAAATTTTACAATGTTTTCTACTAAATTTTAACTAAAAAGTCTTAAATGCTGAAATTATACATTTCATGTTTCACTTTAAAATAACTCAGGACGGAAATGATCAAGGACCAGAAACACTGTGTGAGGCCTGATCTCCATCCGTAGTCAAACTGAACTGTTTGCTTAAACACAAACAATAAAAACTTGCATTACTTCACACTTCCGGAAATATAAAAGCTTTATATCCTTAGTTGGTTTATTGTGTGCTTAAATTAATCTCTACAGGCACTGTGTTACTGCTGGGAAACAACCTGTTGTCAGAGAACAGCTAACTGCACACAACACTAATGCACAGTGACCTTCAGACGTTTCAAAACAATTGCCTTTAATTGCCAGTTTAGATCATTATCATTATATATTAAACTGTAATGAATATTTCAACAGACATTAAGGGACGAGATGAGCACTATAATAACGTTAAATCTGTCTTTTGTCCATTCAGTCATGGACGCCATTATTGGAGGTCTTACCTCCTTATTCAACACCTGGTACCCACACAAGGTGTTGGCCACTTCATTGGGCTGAAAGGGGAGAAGCAGACAGAAAGAGATAAAGTCAGTGACATGTGTGTGTGTGTGTGAGCGTGTGCATGTATCCAAGCTTGACGACTTGTGGTTTTCCATAATCAAATATTGAAATATATTCATATATTCAATGCCAATCTCTCGTGGCCGTCTGGCATGGAAAGAAGAACAATTACCCTTTTTCAAGTCATCACACAAGTTTTATTGGCTTTGTTTTTTATATTTGTTATGCATTTCTAAGGTATGTTATAATTTGTATTAAGAGTGTGAGCATAACTCACAGTGTTACCACACTATCACTGTATTTTTCTCATGATTCTGCAATATGTGCTTCACTGCAATACAATCATCTATGATGCACAATGACTCCACATAACTGAAGAAAGAAATAAAACACTAAAAAAGCGAAAAGCAGGAATCAGTCATGAGCCTGACACACAGCAGGCGAGGTTGACCCTGCTCCGTTCATTTCAATAAAAAACAATTGGAAAGAGGTGAGACTCTTAAGGTCTGACGCCTAATCAAGTGGAGTTAATTGCTGCTTCATATTAATATGAACAGGCAGGCTTGCAATTACAATGATAATTATAACAATTACAAAGTAGAAAACTGAACTTTTGAGCAATCGCCGGCTAACTTTGTCCAAATGTGGGATCTGATACTGACGGACTACTGAGTCACTGGCCATGTACAAAGCATGGATGTGAACCTAAATGTGAAAATTGTAGATCTGTCTAATTATGGATGCAATTATATGAGATGTTCATACAGGAATGGCTAAATTACAAGTCATTTCATCCAATTTAATGTTATTTGTTACAAAAATGTAATGCATTTCTGTAGATTTTCAAGCCATGTTGGCGTCTTTAACTTTTACCGGCACTTGGTACATGCTACTTCCAAATAAGTAGTATTATAAATAAATCTCTAAATCTGTGTATTTCTTGTTTGTTACCCGAGACCAGCCTATTTCGAGGGAAACAGTCGTCAGTCAGTGTGTCAAGACCATTAGCCTTTTTGGTAAAATTAAATGTATTTTTTTAATCTCGATATGACAATATTCTTTCAATACATATGTAGATTTGGAGAGATGGTAAACCCTGATGGTATTGGAATAACAACAAACCTCACAGAGGATCAATTAATTTTTAGTTCATTACTGTCCTATGTCTTTACACTGTGATGGCTGCAGGCCTGATTATAGTAAAAATATCACACAGGCTGCTTAACGATGTCTCCTCCACAGTCAGTGACCAGTAATAAGCCACTACTGTGAGAGCTCAACCATTAATTGAGAAAATTTGATACTATGACAGCACAACCACACTGCAAATTGGCTGAGCTTCAGGTAAAAAAGGGAAACAATGATATAACATCACACTCTGTCAATTAATAGAAAACTTGACATTTTAGTCAATTAATTTTTGTCACAACTGACGCACATTAATGCAAAACTGTGGATTAAGAAAATATTAATGAATAGCTGATAGCAATATTGTGGTAACTGAGTTTAATATTGAGAACACTGGATAAAGGAGGGACGCTTTCATGAGCCGAGCTATGAGGGAGAGTTGGCTCAACAAACTCTTGTCTAGTCTTATATTAAGTTTTTGTTTGTTCTCTTTTTCCTGGTGAGTGTAGGTGTGTAAATTAAAGGGAGCACCATATGTTGTTTTATGTGGGAGAAAATTGCCCGTGAGTGTGTCTGGCATAGCAAAGGCTTAATCACCACCATGAGGATGATGAGATGCTTTTTAAACGTTACTCCACACTATTACAGCTATTACTATAATGACATACAAACTGAACAGAGCATTCAGTGCTTTTCGGACCTATTATGAATATAAAGACAGGAGTGGTGAAGTGTTTGCTTTGTCCAAGCACTTCAGGCAATGTTACAGAGGCTACTAGCTAATAATGATCTTCAAAATGAGTTAACACACATACTGCATATCCATGGGGCGCCTTCCTCGGTGGGCTCTACGTGGTATTATTAGCAGCTATAATGTGCAGGGATTTATTTAGCCTGCCCTCAGTTAGTAAGTGCCAAAGGAACTTCTTATGATTCCAGCATTTAACACACATAAAAACTGCATGTTACTCCGTTTTTTATGTAAAGTGAAATGCAAAATAAAGTCTGGAGCATCCTGTGTGCCTGATGATGGCACTGATGTCTCAGTTTCTAGGTCAGTGCGCTTTGTTTTACATTTTGTGGCTCTCTGTTGGCCCTTTATCATGATACATCGTATACGGAAATCAGACATAAGAAACAGACATGATGACAGAGATGTATCTCTTTGTGAGCCAATTTTCAATAAAATTTCATAAAGTATGCCATAATGTAGTGTGCAATAGTGTGCAGTAATAGTAGTAATAGTACCAGAAGGCGTAGACATGGTGATAATGTGGTAACAATAATGCCATGTTCATATTATCATGGAAAAACAATTAAAGATGGAGGACAAATTAATAAGGAATATTTATAAATATAACTATGCAATAACTAATCATGATTAAATTGAGACCAAACATCGAGCTTCTTACAAAAATACAGTTTGAGTCTGTATAGTGATCAAACTACTGTTGTTACTGTTAGCTGCACACACTTGCAGACGCGCAGAGCACAACGATCCAATTTTCTGCTACAATGTGAATATGGTTTAATAATAGTGATACTTACCTTAGTAGTAATGCAGCAGGTATAAGGGACACCACAGGCCAGTGGACCAGGTGCAGTACAGTTGTGGTACATGTTGACTGACCAGTCTTTATACTCTTGACCACCGCAACACTTAAACTGCCACAGATGAAACAGACGACAGAGGAAAGACAAGTGTAGAAATTAAAAGGAAATGGGAAGAAAAAGAGAGATAACAAAAAGAAATGGAAGAAGATTTGTCAGGTGAGTGAGAGAAAGAGAGAGGAGAGGAAGGAATGAGATAAAAAAATAATAAGTAAACAAACTGGTCAATATTTTTCTGCTGTGCTGGCATAATGCCAGTAACATTTTGGGATGAAATGAGCCATAAAATTTGCATGTAATTATGACTCAGTTTTATGTGTGTGTCTTCTCACTTTGCCAAAATTAGCGTACAGGTGTTGGTAGGATGAGGAAATGCAGTTGGAAATAATGTCCTAACCCCTGAAAATATAATCCAATCCAATACAACAACCCTGCAATGAACCCTACGATTGTATAATGTTCACTTTTTAAGGCTGTTGTTTGTAGTAGGAAATTTACATTACATTGTAAGTTGTGCCTATATGGGGTATATATGTCACATACACACATATATTTTATTTATATATAAGACAAAATTTAAATTCAGTTTAGATACATACAGACTGATGCTTTCTCAATCTGGGAGATCTAAAGTTCCATTTGTCCTCTAACTCACATAAAAAATATAAACTTTACAATCTAAATTCATTATTTCTTTCAAACACCTCTTCTACCAACACACTCAGCCTGTATCTGAAAGCAGCAGCTTCACACAATCTCCCGCTGAATCAATAACACGCAGCCTCAAACAATAAATTGATACCTGTCAACCTCTCATTGTTGGTTCAAAGGCACACAATAGTGGGACATCACTTATTTTCTATTGCCCTCTATTTCAGCCATTACTGACAAACCTTCAAGCAAACAAAATATTATTACTTCAGAGGAAAAAAATAAATGAGCTTTGTTAAGCTATCTAAAGCAAGTTAATTATAATTTGTCTGTCTGAGAGCTTTCAAGTCACATTGATTAAACACTTCTACAAACAACTTCATTATGAGTTTTAATTCAGTGTTCTAGTTATGGTTTGTTTGGTTGATCATCCAGCAAAGCAATAACGATAACATATTTTTCAATTAAATCACAATCAAAATACAAACATGATTTAACACAAACAAAGCAGAGCATTCTTTCCAAAGTTATCTATAAACTTTCTCCAACATTTTGACTTGTAGCTGTTAATGTCATTAGTTAGGCCTGTGTTTGACAAGCCAGGACACACACTGAGAGAAAAAGTCTTTCAACAGGATAGATGAGACACCACTCTTACACCAAATGCTTTTCAATATTTGAATAAAATAAAATACTGCTTCATTTGATAGCATGCAAAATAAATTACAGCAACCCTCTGAAGTCCCCATTCAGTAATTTCTACTAGATTTATACTAGTAGGTAGCAGGGGTAGATAGCAACATCTGCCTCGGAGACTAAACACTGACAGAGAACACAAGGGCCACACTATTAGTTCTGTTTTGTAGTCATTTACTGAGACAAATAATCTTTTGGTAGTGAGGAAGTGAGTCAGAAAGACAGTAAGTGAGACAAAGAGAACAAACAGGACAGAGTCACACACCAAGAGAGACCATGAGAGAGGGTGAGACAAGAGATAAAGAGAGAGGATGAATAAATGAATAAATATGAGACTGCTCTTTTCCAGACATTGTGATCAGTATGCTGACATGTGCCTGGAAGTTACTCCTTCTTCTTGTCAGTGTGACTCCACAGAGAACAGTTTTCCAGCACTGGGTCAGGACCCACACGAGGGTCACAGGAAGGCAAAGCAATTATGATGTGCTTAATGTCTGCAAACTGTTAGGTAGAAGTCTAAAAACATTTCTACTAGACAATGAGTTACGACCTTTACTGTGCAATACAATCAAATACAACAGCTGTGCAGTAAATCCTGTCTTTAGGAAGACTGATAGTCAGTTAAGTTCAGGGGGTTTTGCTTCCTAATGAGACCAACCTGGAGGATCAATCTCTCAAAATACTCGTCAACACCAATGTGACTGCAGCAGACGAGCGGAGTCCCTTCAAACCATAAAAAGACTCGACGGCACAACAATTTGTTTACTGATGTTATATAAAGTACATTGCATATCAAATATATCCAAAACGATATCTGCCTCTGTTAAATCTTACAGACCAGCCTTCTTTACCATTTTATCTTCTATTTTTCCATGTTGTCCCACGCACTCTATTGTTTTTCTTCACTGTTGGATGACAGCCTTTCTCCAGAGGTCAATTTCCAGGAGGCAGTCCTTAGGGTCAGTCGTGTCTCTCACAATGAAATAACTACAGAGAGAGTGACTGATTTTGTAGCCAACTGCCTAACTGACTGATGGCTGGCTGTTCACAGGCTGACTGAGTGACTAACTGGCTGGCTAATTGGCCAGCTGACTGCTCAGAGTGTAGGCTGCAACACAGAAATCAGTCCATCCTGTGCTCGCTGCCTTCTTTATGACATGGCACTACGTGCGTGATTGGAAATTATAAAGATGTCTTTAAAGTAAGAAAACTTCCCGGGCTTATCTACGTCTGATCTACATAAAATTGTTTATAATGGTATCAAATTGTAAAAATAAGTAACACAGACAGACATGACAGGAAGGCCTTTCTGGTTTCTGAAGCTGCGGCCCATTTGGTTGTGCATTTGTACAGCTTGTTATGTTATGGCAATGGCGGGGAAACCCTCTTAAGTGGGCTTCAGGCGACACATGAGGCAGCTGATACGACGCTGATCATCGTCAGCTGATAAACAATGGATGATAATTTGAGAAAAGTAGTGGTAGCGGTCCTTGTTGAGGATGTACTAGAAACTCTGTAGAAACTCTGTAAGCCACATTTAAAGCCTTTCATATTAAACAACAATGATTTTATGATGCTCACCAGGTATCAGGTTCAATCTCATAATCAGGTATCAACTCTGGATAAAGTTGGCACCAAACTGTTATCTCACTTTTTTCAAAAAACACACACAAACTCACATGTTGCAAAATGTATCGACTTTGCTGCAGCTGCTTCCTCTCAATCAATCCTGCATCAGTGGATTTGCATGATATTTGAAATTTAATAAGGTTTACGGTTATTGTTTGAACCCTTATGATCTATAACTTATTATCTGTTTATCATGTCACATCATGCTCAGTTTGTGGTCTACTGTAGGTCATATGTAGAAAATATCATATTTTCTAACACGATTCTTAAACATGAATTTCTGTCATTTTTAGTGGCCTTGGTATGTTGACTGTAAAACAACATTGTACCTTTCATTACACTGCCAGCAGGCCGACTAGGATTGTATTTTGAAATGTCATGTCTCTGTCATGTGCTATCCCACAGCAATTACAGTGACAACAGAGGAGGAAGCAAAGTGATAATAAACCAGCACAAAGCAAAAGGGTATTGACTGTGGACACCTGTTCAGCATCATGTTGAACAGAAAGAGAAAATTGTAAAGCTAATTGCTGGTTATGGTTATAAATATCTTTAAAGAGCATGTTGCTGCGTTTTACAGGACAGAGAGTGTTTTGAGCATCACAGGCGACAGAAATTTCAGCACAAACAGCATGTATCCAAGTAAGCTGCTACTGTAAGTGGTGCTGGTAAAAAAAAAGCCTCTTTGGAGACACAAGACACAAAATACCAGCAGCATATACCCCTATCCATCTGAACTGCGGATAAAAACATTCCATCTATTCCTGCAGACATTCCTACCCACTGTTTAATTTCCCTCCCTTAGTTTCATCTTCTGTGCCTCTCCTGTTTCCTTTATGTTTCCCCTGACAGGAGCTGTGTCTGACATTTTTCCTGCTTTATTCTCCACACAAATGAAAAGTTCAGCATCTGAAAACTGTTGTTCTGTTGTCATTCATTTTAACAGCTGGCATCATCTCCGTCCAACATGCAAGGGCTAGAGACTGCAGTATATGTACGGAAAGACAACATCCTCAATCCTTAGACTCTCGATTCGGATAAGGAAAAACTCCCTAAAAAAAACCTTTACTGGGAGAAAAAAATGGAAGAAACCTCAGGAAGAGCAACAGTGGAGGGATCCGACATGCAATACATGTGTGCACAAAATAGACCAGATGACAAAATTACAGATAGACAGTTTGGAAAAAGATGACAAAGTTATAGATGGATTGAAAGATGATAACCTGACTTGCTAGACTGGCCTAAGGATCACACTGACAATCTAAAAAACATTTTCCATATTTTTTTTCAAAGGCAGCAGCAGAAACATCTTTTCTCAGTCCACCTTCAGTGTCGTGCACCTTGTGCTTTGAATTAGTTGCCTCTGGTAGTGTAGACAATGCCTGACCGGCTAATGCGTCCGGATGATGCACAGCACGTCACTAATACTAGCATTATCTTTCTGTGCACATCCTGTAATTCTTTGTCATATTAATGCAGAGGTCTCTGCTCTCTAAACTATGTAATCCAGCTTTTAGAATAAATGGAAATATTTATCTGAGTGTATTTGGATGTGAGATGGTGAGCAGTCTGATTTGTTTGTAGGCTTCATTTTAAAAGAAGACATCTAAAATAACAGTTTAAGTGGTTTTAACACATACTATTGCATGAATTTGATGGATTCCAGTATACTTACTGGCATAGTAAGTATACCAGTGTAGCTTAACAGGTACCTCATGTTTCTTTTCACTGTGAACTCTTAACTAGAAATGTAAAAAACAATCTTCTCTACATACAGTAATCATATTTGATGTGAAAGCAGGAGTGATTATCTTATATGTAGTTTTTTGCTTACAGCTCCAAAGTCTTTCACTTTGACAAGGACATGGTGGAAAAAAACAACCAGTACTACTATGAAATCAAAACTCTGGCAGACTACTACTGCATCAAAATCACTATGGAAACTGGAGAATAATTGTATAAAATTTTAGCAAAAACAACCTCTTGTCAAGAGGAAAGATCTACAGTAATACAACCTGACCAAACAGTTTACTGCTCTGTGTGAACAATGGACTGTTCTCGCCAGTGCTAAGCCAGCCTCCTATCTGATGGATGAACACGCTCTGTAGACCACATTGATCAATCAGGGCTTCTCCGGCTCTAACAGATGAGGCCAGGTGCCAATAACAGACAAGCAGAGTGACAGATGTGTTCTTCTGAGAGGTCAACATTGACCTATCATTTTACATCGCATTAAGGCTTTGATTCTGTTCATTTTGTTGCCTCTGGTTACATAATTCTCCTATTTAAGAAAGTGTTTTTCTCTGTGACTCACATTACTTTAGTGGCCACTGAGGTGAATGCTTTGTATGACTGCTGTTATCTTTGAACCACTTCTTCCTGACCTGCACTGACTACAATCCAGTTAAACCTCTCAGGTCATTATGCAGTGGTTTTGTAACTCCAGATCCAGATGTGGTGCAGGTGTCAACACAGAATTTTAATTAGTTACTAATCGGTTGCGTGTTTGCAGGGTTTATAATGTGTTTTGGCCATTGTTTGTTTTTCTTGTTTGTTATTGCATTTTCTTAATATTATTTATTAAATGTTTATATATATACACACACACACTACTTGTTGTTTTTTTAATGTAAAGCACATTGTATTTGTAATAAAACACACTATGTAAATACACTTGACTTGCCTAAGTGCCATTACGCCTCCTGTAATGAATCCAAAATGAACTTATAAATATGCATGATCACTTTTGTGTCAAACAACCACACAGCACTGAGGAAATGAAGTCAGTGTCTGTTCAAATGACTGAATGGCCTTGTTGTTTGCAGTGATGCAATGGCTGTGGGAGCACTGAACACTGCGAATGCAAGGTAAATTGTGTTTCAAAATGCTCTGATATATTCAAGCTATGTGGTGTTTGGTGTTAGTGTGGGTGGGTGTCTGAAGTTGCTTAGGTTTCCACTGATGACGGAAATGAAAAATTGCAGCTTCTCACAATAAGACACCGCAGTAATCAATACTTTGATTAGTATTTTGATTAATTATGCGATGTAATTGCGTGGGGGGAAGAAAGGCCTTCGTTGTCTTTTCCAGCGTTGAAGACACATTCAGCCACTGCTTGTGGGACATTTCCATTAAAATACTGAGACGCAGGGAATATAAAGGTTAGCATGAAATTAACTTAATGCAGGATATGATATGACCCGCCACTAATCCATGGATTTGTGTCATGGCTCCAGGATTAGATTTTTCTCATTTCCTGTTGTTGCACATTTGATACAATTTAGGCCTCCACATGTTCACAGCTGGAACAAAAAGCTAACAGGTGGGCTTTGACAAGTGGGATGAAAAACACTGGGTTAAAAGGTTCAGTATGCTTCAAACTAACCACTTCGCACAAAGTGTCTGAACACGTCTAAAGGCAGGATGGTTTATACCTGTTAGAAATACACTTGAAGGTGGCGGGAAAGCCTGCTGTTACAAGAGAGGGGTGAAACGCACACACAGACACACACACAGTCTCTCCCTGAAGGCACATACTTTCACATCTCTGCACACCAGAGCAATCACTGCAGGACGCTGAAGTGCTTGTCAGATCATGAGTGTAGGAAAGTGTCACGATCACAAGTGGTCATTTGTATTTTGATTGGTTGCCAAGCATCAAGAGGGCAGGTCTTATCTAATGTCAGCTTGTCAGAGGGCTGAAGCCGGAGAGAGAGGTGGGGGAAAGACAAACTCCAGAAAGTTGGCGTCCTGCAGATTATCGTGTTGACAATCAGTCTTACTTTGCTGTTGTAATTCTCAGTAAATATTATTGCCTGTTGATATCATATGATATGATATTTTTTAAGATACTTTCTGTTGAGTTTACACTTCACTTTGTATCTCACAGGTAACTCTCTTATTTCACTGACCTGTTCAAACTACACAGATGATGATTCAGACAAATATATTAAAGCTGCCCTATAGTGTTTTCTTGTAAACAAACAAAAGTTCTGTTTACACTTAGTGTTACTCACAAAAACAGTGTGTGTATCCTTGTGGTTAAACAACTGTGTTGAATGAGCTTTTAAATCCTACATTGTTTATATCCATGTTTACTTCTTCACAGCCTTTGTGGGCATATTAACACCAACTATCAATCAAAGTAGTGTGAAACCAATGGCAGCATGTGAATTGTGCTGCCTGCGACCCGTTTATAAAAACATTGCTCCATCATGCTACTAGTAGCGCCACAGGGTACTTTAAGCAGTTATGATTGAATCATAAATCATTGGTGGTTGTCTTGGAGCTTCTTTGATATATTTAATCAATATCTTTGCTCTGAAATTTCATGTACTAGACATGATTTCCACTGCTTTATCTCAAGATGTCTACAACTGACATGAACACAGTATTGCAATACAGATTAAATATTACAATTATTCAAATGCTTTTTTTTGTTTTTTTTTTTTAAATGGTCAGGTGATACCACTTCACACTAAAAATAATAGTGGAAAAGAACAGTAAGTACAGTACTGTACTCAGCAGTAAGTAAAAAAAAAAAGGTATTTTATCCCATCTTATTAACTACCAGACAAAATGTGTCACAATTGATTCAACTCAAACACATGAGTAAGGCTGCATTCAGGCCACTGTCCTCATAAACACGGATAAATCCACAAACCCCATTTATGTGTGTAAACAGCCTGAATCCCCACTAAGGTTTTCTGATTGTTTTTCCCCAAGTCCTCCAGAATAACACCTAAATCTCTTCTATCGCAGGTTTTTTGAGCCATCCAGCAGCTTTTCACCATGACAGGAAAAATATAGAAGAAGCTTTATGCTGCTGCTGCCAAATGACTTCGTACCATTACTGAAGTACTATTTGTTGTTATCAGAGCATGCAGATCAGAGTGCCAGCACGTTAAGCTCTCCAAACAGCACATCACAAGGTAAACATTAAAAAATCTTCTGCAAAAGGTCGCCTTTGTTTGGACTGATGATGAAGTGGAGCTGCTTTTGAAGGTAAACTTGCAAAACTCCTGTTGAATGTCACCCGGATGGCATGTCAAATCAAATATTATTTGACCAAAACATCTGCACAGACAAAATTTTTGTTGTCTCTCCAGAAGCAACAAATATTATTAACTATTATAAATTTGGAGTTGTGTTTCTGTCCACCTGTTGAATGCAAGTCCAACACTCACTCTCCTTAAGCTCTGTTTTTCATCTCCACAAATACTGGGGGGAAAATAATCTGGCTCTTTAGCTGCTAAATGCTCCCCCATGTTCACCAGCTTATCACTAACTTTGTCTGTCTGCTGTTTGGTCCTGGGCAGGTAGTATTCAGTGGGTTTATCGCTGTTTTTTTGGGTTGTTTTTTTTTTGTGGTGATAATAGCTTCCTGCTGAAAATGACACTATGAGAGCAGTGAGCCGAAACAGTAAAGTTGCAGGCTGTGAAACCAAAACAATGTGCTGAACAGCGTCGGAAATTATCGGGGGCTCAGGGCGAAATGCCCTCGTAAAATAAACCATTAAACAAAGACTTAATACATTTTGTAAAGCGTGTCTGTATTTTGCTCTGTAGTAAAAGTGCAACTCAGAAATGGCTGTGCCAGCAGGGCTTCAGCATCTGCACAACCCCGCCCCCTCCTCCCACTCCAGTGTTGCGAGGTTGTGAGGTAGTCATGACAGCTAATGGTAACATTACCGACATGGAGTGTTTTTTAATTCGCAAACCTGTCACACTTCCAGTTGAGTTACTATCAGTTCCAGTTACTGACCCTCTCCCAGTCTGCCCTGTGCCTAAAAAGGCAAAGCTGTCATAGTGCATGTTATTTATAGAGTGCCAAACATAACATGCCAGACAATCAGCAATGTTGCTGAGATGTTGAACTGTGACATTGTTATGTAAAGTTGTATTTATTGTTTATACTTTTGAAAATAAAATATGCATTAAATGGGGAGAAATACCCACAGTTATAATCTGTAACTGGGATTACAACTCAGTGTGAGTCATTTTACTCACTAAATATTCTTGCATTATAAGTTCGGCTGCTCATTTCACTATCTTTAAAGAGTCATTGAATATAGGTCTGTCATGCAACAGAGAACTAAGGTATTTCCCATCATTTGAAAAAATTGCCCTGGAAATTATCCAAATGCCCCCGAAACATATTTCATTAGGGCAAAAAAGCTCTTGTAAAAAAGTTAATATCCTATCCTTGAGCTGAAAAAAGTGATGAAGCTCCACAGAGCTTCACAATGATCGACACCTGTCACATTACACATTTAACTCATTCTTATTAGATAAAATATTGGCTATAGTTTCTTTAAGACATGAATGGAGTTTACAAATGTGTGAAAGTTCAGACTTTTGGATTGGGGTGTTGAAAAACTGATCTGTTCCATCACAGAGGGATTTAAATCGAGGCAGATGCTTCAACCTCCTTAAACCACTGAATTATCTGCCAGTATCAGCCAAGTAGCAACTTTTGGGCCTTTCACACACCCAAAAGACCATTCAATCAAGTCAATTGGTTGAGCAAACCGGTACTGTTGCTGGTAACTCTGCTGTTTGCACATTCCTTAATGATGGATGGATGGAGAATAGATAGACAGATATATAGATAGATAAAAACAGAATAAAAATATAATTTTAAACATAAGGCAAGTTATTGCTATTAATGTGCATATTAAATGTAAAATGTGCATTGTGCATTGCCACTCAGTGGAGGAGTCTCTCCTCCCGGCAGAGGGAAGTCATTGTAGATGATTATTGCTGTGGGCAGGAATGACCTCCTGTAACGGTCCTGTATGTAGCCTGCAGACTGATGGAACATTTTCTCTCCTGCTCATCAGTGGAGTATTTGCAGGCTGCCTAATTTCAATTTGTGACCAGTCTGCTGCCCCCAGACAATGCTTCCCCCATGTACTTGAGCTGGTAATGAGATCTTCAGCGTCAGGCTGTGTGTGTGGCAGCAAAGTGTACTTGGGGAGCAGGTGCACAGTGATAGCTCGGCACAGTTTTCTGATTATTTTGGGCACAACTTGCTGTGATTATCAGTTCACTAGTGGTGCCGTTTCATCTGACAAATCTTGGGTCCGCTTTGTAATGCCAAACAGGCTTGTCGTGTGTACTGCAGCACATAATAAGCTATTCGTAATTTATATATATAACTTAGCTAACACAGCCTCTTCAGTCCTGACACTTGATGAAAGGAATGTTCAAATGACAGTAAAGGAATAACATGACTCTACCTTCTTCTGAACAAAGTCCATTATGTTTTTGAAGTCCAGGTCATCATAGTAGTTCACTATGCCTCTTCGGATGTTTTTGTTCACCAAGTCCACCGTCTGTATGACAAGAGAAAAACACGAGACAGTTTGTGGGTGTTAACGGAGTGAAGGGGGTGTGGGGGGTAATGTCACCATGTTTGTTATGATTCCATGACACAGCTGATCTACAATCAATGTGTCAAAATGGCAGGAGTCGGAAGAGGAAATGTCCTGATTAGTCAAGGTGACTGATTCACTGAACTGGAATATTAAAACATGACAGTTTGACAGCTCACATCTGTCAGTCACAATCTGGTGCAGCTGGGTCACGTTAGGTTAATGTACTGTATCAGTGTATCAAGAGACTGAGAATGAATATTTTTCAACTCTATTAAGTACATTCACAGAGAGATTTTCATTCAATGTTTCCATTTAGTCCACTAATTTCACTCCACTAAATTCTGTTTGTGATACAATAGTCTTATTTGTAGTTCATTGAAGATGGGGGCAACAAATCTTTGTTTTTTTGTTTTTTTTACCCCATTCAGGCCCGATGATGCTCCATCATATTCTCTTTTAACCATTAGTGATAATAAATTGAGACTGCCTTCCTCATGAGAGTCACAGATATTAAAAGGGACTGAACGTATCATGTAATTTATTTTCCTCCTCATATCAGGTCTTCACAGTGAATCTATAGGGGCAAGGCAGCCACTTTTAATCCACTTACAATGTGCAGATTTAAAGACTTGGAGTTAGTCCACTGAGGCAGAGGACACTGGACCTCTATTAAAGAACTCACTATAAGCTCACATGACATTATCATATTAAACACGATGTTAATGGAAATGAGATGCAAAAAGAAAGTCAGCCTTTATAAAAATCGACTTATAAAGGACAGACAGTGAAATCTCATTGAGTGTGCACATTTCTCATGCACTGCTGTATTATTTTAATCTCAATGTAAATGAGATGACGGTAAAATAACGGACTGATATATGAGAAGCCATTAAAACACTGAAATCTACAAGCATAATGTTGCCTTGATGAGATAATTTAGCTTTTCTTTTGACGAATAAGAGATAAACAATAAAATGCATTGATTGTATTATTGAAAAACTTCTCCGAAGACAGGCCATTATCTTTAATGAAACTATCATGTAAACGAGATGATTAAAAAGCATTAGAGAGAGGAAATACGACAGATGCGGAAACTGACGCTTTCCCCCACAGAGCCACATCGAGATATTCATGAATGAAGAGTTTTTATGAAGAAAACGGATGCAAAAACTGATGCAATGAATATCTCACTAGGGGACTGACAGAATCTCAATTTGGCTAACTATGAATTACAGATGCATGACCACATTAGCAATAATCTTCTTCCAGATTCTGTTACATGATGAGTTCTCAAGGTGTGATTTTTTTTTGTGTAAAGCAAGTATAACAACCCCAAAAATTCATTCTTTATAACCTGGAACTGAAATACATTGTATAATTCCTAAAATGTTGACTTCAAACATCCAAGGTTTTATTCTGACATGAGGCACTTTAATGTGCTCATGCATCATCAGTTGTAACGTGATCTTGATGAGACGGGAAAAAAAGAAGTTCTCCTCAGTACATCTGTGGTACAAAACCATTAAAAAAAAAGACAAATGATGCAGCTGTTTCTTTTGTCCAATATTTCTTCAAACGACTTCCATTAAATCACACACATACAAAAACAAAATGAAGGAGTAAATGAGGATTTGTTATTCAGCACACTGTTTTAATTACAGATACAGTTTCAGGCAGCGGTACCTGTTAGAGACAAGACAAGAAACTATTTTCTAATTCTACTCCAATAAAAAAATCTACATATTAAAGGACGTCAGCATATTTTGTAGGCTCTGTTAGTATTTTTCCAGTATGCTCACCAACAATTTTTAAAGTTTATAGCAACCAATAATAAACATATGATACTGTTTAAAAATTATTTGAAAATTTTGGTCACAAAATTTTACACCTGCATTAACTGTTTTTTTTGGCCACTTGGGGGCTGTGAACACAACACTGACATATCATCACCTTTTAAGTCGATATGGTGAACTTGTAGTTGCTAATTGACACATCCAGCAGTTTCTGAGCGACATTATCATTAATTTGAAGTTGTGTTTCTGTTCACCTGATGAATATGAAGCTTCATTTATACACCGTAGTTGTTCTGTTTACACTACCTTCTGGAGTCCGCTCGGAGGACGCGTTTCACACATGCGCGGTAGATCAGCGTCTACAGGAAGACAGCATTGTGACCGTGCAGACCACGTCACAACAAATTGGAGATAAACGGATGTCCACACAGAGCCTACACGTACACCCTCTGATGGCGACATTTACGTCACGCGGACTCTAGTGGACGCTCGCAGACACTGAAAGTATATTTTCAGCTTAAGTCCAAAACTTACTCTCCTTCGGCTCTGTTTTTGCTCTGTATCAACTTGGGAACATTTTGTGGCTCAATTAGATAGTGACAGTTAAGAGATGACAGGAACCTAGTGGAGAGAGAGATGGGTTGTAACATGCAATAAAGGTCCGCTGCCAGAATGAAACCACAGATGCTGCGGTAATGTGGCATGCTGTTCAAGAGATTTTCTGACATGGCTGCAACAAACTCCTGCCACCTGCAGCTCTTCATCTAACCAACTCACTTGTCTCCTCTTGAACTATTCCTCCCTTTCAATATTTAAAACTGTGCCACTTCTGAAAAAGCGCAAAAGAACGCAGATGTCTTGAGGTCTTCGGAGACCAACGAGTTAGTACCATCATTAACTTTGATAACTAAGGCTGCACTTCCTGTAACTGTTTTACATTTAAATGGTTCAAAGTGAGAGGCTCTTAATATGAAGCAGCAATAGGAATTACTTTGTTTGCATTAATAGTAGTTTAAAAGCAGCAGAATTCATTACTAGCACAGCAGACGAGAATGTTCAAGTCATGTTGCCTGATGGGGATTCGCTGGCAGGTGGTCCAGATTACTGAGCCAGTTGCCTCTTTGTCAGAACAAACACTACAAACACTGCATTTTAAATCCCCCACCTACAGTGCATCATTGAACAACCAAAACGGTTACTGCATTCAAAAAAGACAAAAAGAAAAGGCCATTCAAAATGCTATTCTAGTCTGAACATGTCAACTGATAATTTATGGTGTCTGGATCATAATAGTCTTTCCTTCCTTTCTTTTTTTAATACACTAAGTGTTGCTCATGATTATAACCTGTTGTGGAAGAAGCTGCTTGCTGAGTCACGACTGCAAAAAAAGAAAAACACATCACGCTGTGTTGAGTGAGAACAGAACATTATTAGATTTTATTGCAGGGAGGGAGAAGTGATCAAAAACTGAAGACCAAGATGAGCAAAAAATAAAAAAGAAAGAGAAACAAAAAAGAATATGAGAGAGACAAAGAGAAGAAAGAGAGAGTGGAGTGGAGCAGAACGATCTGTTAGCATACTGATATTATACAAATGTAAATCCAATCTACTATTTGAACAGATTAATTCTGATTATATCGTCTCTGAGCATTTCCTGCCAAGAAATATGAGCACATAAGGTTTCAATGTGGTGTCCTTGAAGTCTGAAGATATTATAATATCTCTCATCAAAGAGAGATATTATAATAACTGCATGGAGAAGTTTATTATATATCTAAAATATACCACGTGGTGACAAATTTAAGGAAGTAGGAAACATAATGACCTAAATTTAAAATATGTCATCCCACTGAATAAAGATTATACAGATGAAAAAATATTTACAGTATGTTTTTTTACGTGTGATGTAATGTAGTTGGTTCATTCAGTGATAATACCAGTTTACATTTGAAATGAAAACATCAGGAGGGCATCCTTATGCACTTAAAGACATATTTAGGTGCTAATATGAAGCTAAAATAGAGTTCAGGATGCTTCAGTATTAAGAAGAGTCATACGGTATTTGATGCATGTTGATCTCGATTAGTCCCAAGGTAGCAAATTATAATTCTAAATATTTTTGAGCTTTTTTTGTGATGGTCAGTGTGGTTTGGATCACGTCCTTGTGATGAACAATATCAGTTTACTTCCTCAAAAGGTAAAGATTTGGTTGTTATCCTGTGTCCCCACTATAAGAGGTAAAACTTATTTCACTGCCTACCCCGCTGAGGTGGTAAAGTTTTTAATTGTCAGGTTATTAACCGACATCGTGGACAGCTCACCTGGTTGCGGAACACCAGCGCCACGATTCCTCCCAGCAGCTCCAGGAGCAGACACACAGTCAGCGTGTACATGAACTGTGACCAATCAGATGACAGAAAGAAGAGCCTTTAAATCAATCGGACTAAGCCATTATATACTTGAAATTTAATTATTGATCTGTAACAATATTAAGCACTGGTTGTAATGTTTTTTGGGATTAAAAAGACAACAACCATTTTTTTTTAAATAAAAACAAAATTCATTTTCTAGGTTTCACAATTGCTATAAAGCTATGTCTCTCACAGTTTGGTTGCATAGAAGGTTTTTACATAAATGCACAGCTATGACGTGTATAATGTCCTTCAACCACTGTCTTAGCACACCACTCACCACTTTCAATAGAGTTAGATTATCCCTCAGTGAAGCCAAGACTCCTATGAATGAAACAATAAACATGACGACTCCCAGAAGGATCAGGATTATAGCCGGGGCCAAAAACATCCCCTGCAGTGTCTTGTAACGCTGTCTCTCCACCTCAGCATAGATGCCTATTGCCAGGATGCAGGCGCCTATCAACTGGAGACACAAACAGAAGCAGTTAGCACTGATTAGTCCAACAGCTGAAAAATGATGGCAAACATGCAGGTATGTAAATTCACGACTAAAACAAGAAACTAAGTCAAAGGTCATGAATTCCCCAAAGACTTTACAATACAAAATTTGACCTGATGGTGACAGTCATGTGGTCACTAGATTACATACATAAACTCAACGAGCACTTTATTAGAAACTGTGCAATCAATTACAACCCAATATAACAACTCTGCCATAAAGTATACTTCTCTACTTTGAAGGGAGCAAAATATTAGAAACACTTTTGAATATAATACACTCCAGTACACCATCACCACCCACTATGACCTAAATAATAAACATAAAGTAGAATTACTTTCTGACAATGTCAACAAAAACTGAAAATGTATAAGCTTTATAAAATCAGAATTTATAGCAGAGCTGTTATATTGGATTACATTAGATTGCACAGATGTTCCCAAGAAAGTGCTCAGTGAGTGTTTGGATTTTTTAATCAAATCTGAATCTTTATTATCAAATCAGCTTATCAAATAGGAATCATTTAAAAATCCCTTATTGATTCTATTTATTAAATATAAGGGATCACATTATTCTATTTGGTCCCTTATATATTCTAGTTTTACAGAAATTATAAACTACTTAATATTTAAAGACTAAAAAAGACTAACTACCAGATTACACTACTACATGGATTATATTGCTATTAAGCCAAATGACTACCTCAAAGTTTTGCTCCCTAGTAATAAAAACATAAGAAAGATGATACTTAATAATTCTGTAATTCTTGTAATGATAAAGATAATATAAAATATAGTATATTTTATGAACAACATACATTATGGACATAGAAGTTACATACTGGAGCAGTGGAACATGTGCTAATGTTGTTGCCGTACTGGCATGCAGTAAGTTTAGGCTCATTCCACAGCAGACATTTTGACTTCATAAGAAAAGCACAAGTGTTACTAATAACATTAATGATGGCTCCGTTCTATTAAAGCCGTGACAGCGAGCCAGCACGCACAATACCAGGACCCTGAAACTCAGGCAGATGAATGGAAATCATCCATCATTAATTTAATTATTTACACCTGTACTTTTCCTACCGTGACATGTCAAAATATCTTCTGTGAAAAGGCCTATTGAAGTGTTCATGTGAACAAACCTGTTTAGATGACAACATTGCATGACTCAGCAGCAGCTACTGTCTCTACAAAATCAACATTAAGACAGGAACACGGCAGACCACGTAACAAGAGATCTGTGCCTTTTATACTGGACATAAACACGGAAGCAGATCAGTGAAGGTGCACAGTCATCTCTTTGCTTCTAGAGTCCCATTTAAACCACATTTTTTACATCTTCAGTGGACCAAATCTAGATAATATAAAACTGACATTCCCAAGTGTTGGTCAATTTGTATGAATCTCTAGAGCCTTAATAGTAAATATCTGCAATTAAAACCATACAGCCTAATTAGAGTCTAATTATAATCTGCATTTTCTCCAGACTGAAGTGGACTTCAATAACAGATAATTCAGTGTTGTTATTGCAAATGACAGCTTTCTTTAATTAGGTTCTCTGAGGCACTTTCGTTTGGATACAGTGAATCTACTGAGAACAATCAGTGATGTTTGGATACACATACTCTCTCTCTCACACACACAAACATCTTTTTTTCTCACTGAATTACTCAAACATAATTTGATTACCAGTTCAAGTCTGGTTTTAGTCTTTTTACAAACAGTGCTGTGGAACAGATTGTTGTCTAGACTGTACACACACTCATGCAAACACACATTTCATTTCATTTTAGAATTTCTTTCTATGTTAGCAGCCTGACTCTGTGGATGACAATGTTGGCAGGTCAATGTGTTGGTCAGTACATCTGTCCAAAACTTTGTGTCCAGACTAAAATATCTCAACAACTATTGGATTGATTGTCATGACATTTTGTACAGATATTCATGGTCCCCAGAGGATGAATCTTAAATGATAGGTTGACAATTTAATTTTTTTTAAGACAAAAAAGTCTGCCCATATGAACACTGAAGATAACAGAGATTTTCCTCACTGTAATCATTCCTCCTGTTCATACAGGCCATTAAAAGATCCACTTCAAATAGGCTTTCAATGTAAGTGATGGGGGCCAAAATCCACAGTGTGTCCAGACCCCTGGCTTTTTCTCTAGTGCCACTATGAGGTTCATATTTGTGGTTGTGATCAAAATGTCTAACAAACTATTGAATGAATTGTCATGAAATTTGCTACAGAAATGATCATCCCCCTCAGGATGACTTGTAATAACTTTGGTGATCCTCGACTTTTCCTCTAACGCCACAATCAGACCAAAATTCTAATTAGTCTAACACTTTAGTTAATGACCAAATACCTGCAAAACTGATGACATTCCCTGGCAGACAGAGGTGGGTCATCAGTTGATTTGGTTCACCTGGGCCTGCCAGGCTATAAAAGCTGGCTCATGTGGTCACTCTCTCTTCTTTCCTCCCGCTGACATCCACCCTGCATCATCTTCTTTTGGTTTGTTTATTTGTGTTAACTTTAGTTTTAATAGATCACATTTGTTTATACTCTTGCGTGGACTCCCTCTTTGTCACATTCCTGAGCCAGTTTGTGACAATACTAACAAGCTAAACTAAGCTGGTGAACATTATTCCTACTGAACGTCAGCATGTTAGCATTCAAGCTGAAACTAAAATTCAAAGAAGTCCTGTAATGAAGGTTGTTTGGCCTTCCTTATGTTAAAATATATATATGTAGTGTATATGATCATCTGCCAAGTTAGTTTTTGTGCAACAGAAATGAAAGTAGTCTCACTCAAGTCGTGTATCGCTGATAACGGATGCAAATCGCATGCTTTCCTCTCATACATATGATTGTTGGTGTGTTTTAATGAGCCTGTGTTGCATGGTGAGATATTCAGTTTCACTCAGGAACTGAAAACTAACAGCAGTGAACATACAGTACAACTAACCCACTACATGTTCCTAACTGTGACTGAATATGTCACATTAAGGTTAATTTCCTTGGTATTAAAAATTCTTAATTTGATCCTTTCACAAAAACTCAATTTAATGATCTATTAACAAACTTTTCCATTTAAGGAGCACCATCTGATCAATTTACTAACTGTTTTACACTGACCTTGTTAACACTGACGAGAGTTAAGACAAACCTGAGCTTTGCCCACCGCACAATAGAGGAATAACTGAGTGAGACTGAAGCTTGATTGTTCAGTCAGACAATAACTGGCAGAATATCCAGTTATGTGCCTTCAATCACCCAGTGGCACATTAACATACATCAAAGCTCTATTTGCAATCTGCATCAAATAAGCATCGGGCAGCAGCTAAATATGCAATCAGCGACAATGACAGTCAGGGACATTTTGACAGTAAAAAGAAGCTTAAAGGGTCAATATACACAAATTTAAAAAGAAAAAAAAAAACACACATTTTTCCACTTGGTCCTCATATTATCTAACCATGCAGATATAATTTGCTGAGTTTTAGAGATATCCATCCATGCTGCCTCCCCAACAGAGGAAAGTGGAATTCCACTTCTGGTGCTAAAAGCATTGAACAAATTCCTGACTGGATAACATTTCTTCCCATGATCAGATTTCATTAGAATTACCTTCTACCAAAGATTAAATGGCTAGTTTGGAGGATCATTGCACCTCACCGTCTAATTACTCTAATTAAGGATGCAGTGAGAAGGATTTTAGAGTCTGATTATGTTGACTCATTTCATTGATGGACCGATCACTGATCAAAACATCTATCCATCAGCATCACATCACTCAACAGTGACACTGAATGAAGCAAACTATCAACAACCCTTACACTCATACACTAAAGTCTAATAATGAGTTTGCAAGTCTAATAAAGTTTGAAGTAGAAAATAATTGCAATACAACAAAATAAAGTGACCACATCTGTTCCTACAATGAACTCCAGGCAAATCTAAAATTAAAAAAGGTCACTTGCACAGATTCAATTACTGCCAAATAGCACATGAGCAAATGTAGGTCTGTAATGTGGCCAAGCAGCTGAAGCAGGAACTGGAAAAACACCAATGAACAATTTATAGTGACATTCTTTTTTTTTTTATCCTTTATGTATCCTGGGAGGGTCAAATAAGCCTGCTTGCAACTTCCTGCCTCATATGAATAATCCCACACAGCTATACAGTGCTTCACTGGAGCTTACACTCTTTGCATAAGGACGCAGAGATAAGGAAGGAAAGATATTGTTTATTACAATTTCAGTTTTATTTTTTATAACTAAGGTGATTATTCTTAAAAAAACAAAGCTTTTTGTTGCTCATTTTATCGCTCCCGTTCATTTTTTCTTCAAAATAAGTTTGAGAAACCTGTGGGTTTGTTTACAACTTGTCTGGTTGTCTCAGTGATAGTGTTTGCTGCACCGTTGTACATATTTTTAGAAATTATGTCATGTTTCCAGATCTCTGCAATTACAATGGCGCTATGTAATCATAACATATTACAAAAAGGAAGACCGACTTGTAATACACTGTGGTTTTACTTTAGTTTGAGTCAGTTTAAACATATTTTCAATCACATTAAACAGTAAAAGACATTTTGCTTGTCTTCACACCTGTAGCAGTGTGGTTATCACTACTCTTTAAGATGATTCTCAGAACACACACGCACGCACGCACGCACGCACGCACGCACGCACACACGCACGCACACACACACACACACACACACACACATACAGCTTCACTGTGAAAGACAGTTGGATCACATGTTGCTACTGCAAACACCTCATTCTTTGACACATCTGTTGCGAATTGCACTTTGCCTCTTCACAATCAATCTTCAGCCTTTTCTGAACTGAGATGGACAACATGTCAGAGAGGAAGAAGAGAGGAGGAGGAGAGAAGCAAGGAGGAAGGAAAGAACAGAAATGTTTCACATAAGTAGCCATCTGTGAGCTCTGATGAACCACTGTTTATATTCCACCATGATGTCTTTTCCTTACATGTCCATGCTTGCTGTCTGTTATGGTATCTCGCTGCTGACTGGTTGCCCACCCGCCCACCCCAAAGTCCCTTCTATTCAGAGGACAGCACTTTAAGCATTTTAAACAACTCAAAATTTCTGCCAACAATAGAATATGTCAACATTCATGAGTGATAACCTTTACTTGCTGTTTCATGAATCACTCAGGTTCATCTAAACACGTTAACTAAAATTGTTCTGATATAATATATCAACACAAGCAGGTCTCTGTTTATCAGCATGCACTTAGCTGCAGGTGACTTGGTGCCAATATGAGGGCATTAGGCCAAGGTGAAGTTGTATTATATAACCTATTACACTCCACTCCAACCTAGAACAACTCCACAGTGCTATTGCTGGACTAACCGCTGTGACGGCACACAGTGCAGAAACTCAAATGGAGCTCTGAAACCAGACTATAAACTGGAGACATGAGACATAAACACACTGAAATAAGTCTTATAAAACACATAAAGAACTTACTGTGGGACAAAGTCACAGTCAGTGACTTGTGTCACCTCATGCCACTTTCTATTATGTAAATTATATGAGCGCAAATTAATATGGTGGCTTGAATGTGTCACCTGAGAAATTAATAGTTCTTCACTGGTAAACTGTAATAATCATCGATTGCAAAAACATTTTCTGCTTCTCATCAGTGGTTTGGACCTCATTTAATTCTTAAGTAAAAGATCAGCTGCCTGTGTTTAAATAAAACAAGATTAACCTTTGAATTAAAGTGTGGAGGCTATAAAGCAATATGAGATGAAATATGGGTAATTTCACACCTCCATAAGCTAGTTTCAATTCATTCAAGTCACCAGCCAATTGTTGAATTTGTTCATTACACATCAAAGGGGGAATATAGAAACTTTCCACATTTGACATTAGGGATTTACACATTTGCACACAGCTGCCACTGTTGGGGATTTACACATTAACTAACAGAGCAGGTTTTCTTGATATGTTAAGACACCAATGTGTCTCTGACTCAGAAAACTCTGAAGCCAATTAAGCTTTTTTTAATTTTCACATGAAATAATAAACACTGATTATACATTAGACAGAAAGCAATGCGATTATTCAGTGACACTCTGTCACCAGACAAACAGAAACTGCTGAAACAAGGCCAAAGTCAGAAGGGGTTGTCCTCTGTACAGTGGCCTCTTCAGGACATCTCACACCCAGCTCTAAATTATCAGACAGGCTCATTTCTTTTCAGTGTGCTGAATGCAAACAGGGAAATATTTATTTGATTTACCATATCAAAGGTTGCTGTTTCAAAGCCTGGTACTGACCAGATTATGTAATGATCAACAATTGTCAGTAAGGTACATTAGTCCCAAATTACAGAGCAATTACAACAGCTCGGTGGTCAAGAGACAACAACCTGCTTTAAACTGGGAAGTCCCGGTGAGTCCATGTGTGTTATTGTGCATCATGTGCCACTGTGAAAAAAGTGTTCTCAGTCAGCCTTCATTGGGTTAATTAAGGTTATGAAAAGCAGACAACCTCAGACAGCAGGCTGAAGTGAAATCGACCTACAGGAACAAGAAGCCAGCATCACAGTTGGGATTGTTATCTTCAAAAGGCAAAAACTCCAGTTGCTTTTCAAATCACAGAAGCTGACAAAATCCTTTTACACCCCTCCGATCAGATCTCAGTAATCAAAATAATGACCTCTGCTCTGCCTACCGAATGTACTGCTGGTATTCTATATATCCCTTTGATACAGCCTGTTTAATAATTTACCTCAGAATTACTTTATAACTTTCAATGAAAGTAAACAATGACATGGGGAATTCTCATCTCATAAATACAACGTCACCCTCATGGCTTGGCTTTACTTTCAGTTTTAGCCTAAGTCAACTGTAACATCTTTGATCCCCACTGTAGATCCCACACAGAGTTAAGCTATTGTCCTCGTATGACGTAAATAATTTTTCACAGTGAGCAGAGAATAAATGATCTCATCCTCTACATTGTCCCTCCGACATATGCTATGTTGCTTGGCTGTTTGTAGCCTCAACAGCTGCAGACACCAGCACACACACATCCTGTCCCACAGCACACTGAGTCAGTATGACGGAGAGGTCATTATAAAAAAAAGGAAATACAAATCAGAGGGCAAGAAAGTGTGTGTGTGACTCAGTAATATTCCTTAAGTATATTTTTAGAGAGATTAAAAACATCAAGATCTGACGCTGAAAACATGCAACAGGATTTTTGGCAACAAAGTTCTCAATAAATCGATACAGCAACGTTGACTGCTCTATCAACTGTCATTATGTTGGTCTATCATTTTATTTTTGTTTCTAACATTAATTACAATATACAGTCAAATACAAATAAGTTGAAATTTCTCTTGACCACCTGTTTGATGAGAAATTACAACAGAAACACTGCCGGTGCCAAAAAAAGCAGCTGATTTTATGTTGAGTGAGTGAACATTTGCTGCTGTCTACATTTCCTGAAGGAAGTGACAATGTGACCTCAACTGCTCCTTGTACTCAACTGCATCCCGCAGAGACAAACCGCTTCAGAGACTGTGTGGTGGGAACGTCTCTTTAAACACCAACAAAGTAAATATAGGTCATTAGTTTGTTTCACCTCCCTTATCAAGCCAGCATTAACTCTCCATAATAAACCCATTACTGCCTACCTATCATCCCACTCTCTCTTTATCTCTTCCTATGAATAATCATTTCAGAAATGTCTCACAGAGGGAACAAATAAGTGATTTTTTAGTGCACTAAGTGTTGTCTAGATCAGCCATCTGTCTGCACAAATATAAATGTTCTGTCAAATTGTCTATGAGAGGGAGCAGCTGCAGGGTTTTAGATATGTTGCACAAAACCACTGTTTTTTTTTTAGTGAGTGACAAGTGACAGAATATATTGTTACAACATCAGGGTGTCTTGTGTTATTTCAATGTTATTTTCCTCTTCTTGAGACAATTGTTTTGGCTTCATTTAAGTAACTGCCAAAAAAATACAAGTAGAAGCAAGTAAATTGTAATCATTCATGTATTTCCCTCTTGTTTTTGATAGATCACAGCATTTAAGTCGATACTTAAGCAGTAAACCTTAAGTCGGACATAGCAGAGAGTTAGACGATGCTCCCTCGCAGCTGAGGATGTGTCTGTTTGTCTGCTAAGATTCTCTATAACCAAGCAAATTCATACCTTACTAGGTATTGTTATGAAGTTGCTTCTTCCGCTAAGATGACTGTAATATTTGTTTACATTGTAAACTGTTTACACATTCATCTAAACTGCTCCTCAGGGAATATTTTACTTCACTTGACCTCTCTACTGGAAACTCTTTACTGTCTCACAGAGATGAAATACACCCCCTTCTTGACCTCATTCTTTTGTATGGTTTGTATTACTGATGTACAGACTCCTGATTAACCATTTGAGTCCTTTTTCATTTTCTTTTTATCTACCTGCAAACAAATATGTTGTGAGAAAAGGTCTTTATCTTCAAACTAAACAGTGCTTTTCGGAGACTTTGATGGATTGTGGCTCCAGGGGATCTGCACCACTGCTCCTGAGAGGAATCCAGGGGCCTGTTTCACAAAAGCAATTTACAAACTCTGCTTACACACATGGCAAATGTTGCCACTTCCCCGTTTCACAGATGACTGCCACTCACAAATTGCAGTCCTCTTGCGTGCTCATGCATGGGTCACAAGTATGGAGTTAATAAGTTTCTTTGATTATTAAAACAAGTCAAAATGAATGTGAGGAAATTATCTCATGTTTGCAAGTCATAGCTTGTATGTTGCAAATTGAAAAGGGCCGCAGACACAAAGAGGCTGCAAGAGTCCATCAGTCAACTTTGCAAAGTCAGTCAGCAGCTCCCTTGCTAGTCTTGTTGTGTATATTGTGACATGTTTTTATAACTACTGTGTGAAGTGGAGTTTAAAAAAATGTGTTTGCTAATCTTTACCTTTACCTTTCTCCCAGGCAGCAACTAATAATTATTCTCATTACTGATCAATTTGTAAATTGTCTGTGAAATGTCAGAAAATAGTGAAAAAAGCAGCAAATACTCACAATTTAAAAGCTGGAACCAGTAAATGTATTTCAGCAAATGCATTTTTGATACAACTGAATTTTCTGTTGACTGATTAATAGAATAATCATCTAAACCGACTGTGTACGATTACTGAGAAATTACTAGAAACTCAAATCTTTCACTGTTATCATTTCACAAGATTGCACAGTGATGAATCACAAAACAGCAACCAAACAGGCCATGATAGTCCATTCAAGTTTTGTACAACAACCTGTTCACATTATGCAATCAGGCACCTGTATGGTTGACACCACAAATACTCCAGTATACTCCAGACTATGTTGACAGTACACTTCTATCAGATATATAAAAACTTTACTTAATATGCACCTACTGTAACTAACTATTAGGTTGAATGAACTGGATCAACTCTGTCTTGTTGAGCCATTTAATGCAGCCATTCATTGTCAATAATTTGCTGATCTGTCATGTTGTGTACCACACACATGACTTCCTTCATGCTTCAGTCTGACCACAGCAGGACACAACAACGTTTCTGAAATCCCCACGGAAAAAGAAAACCGAATCTGTTGCTCCTCTTTCTTTTTCTCTTTATCTCCTTTTCTCTCTCTTTCTGTATGTGTTTACCAATGTATCAAGCAGGTAAAGGTGCATAGAGGAGGGTAGGGCAGTTACTCATTACTCCACAGGTAGTAAAACACCTGTCGTACCAAAGCTGTAAATCATAGAAAACAACATGCTGCAGTTTGAGAAAATCGTATGCTGGTGATTATTTCTCACTATAACACATTTAAACCGTCTTTTCTTTCTGTTTATACAGACTCCCAGCAGTCGAAACAACAAACACACCCAGTCTAACCCCTGTCCAGCGGGGACAACTGTGCAAACAAAGCGCACGCTCCTCGTCACAAACGGTCACCGGGACGTTACTCACCCACCAGACGATGGCATAGACGAACAGGGTGAATTTGAGAAAAGCGTAGGAGAATCTTTGACAGTATCGGGTACTGTCGTTGTTGGACATCGCGGCGGCGGCGGACGGTTCTCTCCAACGGCTCCCTGCTCTGTTGACAACACACTTCCGCGTTGTCGTCGTCACCACACCTGGGGGCGCGCGCGTGTGTGTGGAAGAGATGATGGATGGACGGCAGCAGGTTTAAAGGGAAGAAATAAACCACGAAGAGGAGGTTCACTTCGTTAAAACTGTGTATGTTCACTGAGTGTTTTTCTCGAGTGATTGATGTGAGGTTGAAATACATATGTTTTTAACTACCGAACCTCAATTTTTTTTTAAATGACTAAATCCCCTCTTTCCAGGGGCGTAGCCAGGAATTACGGGCTCATCACACGTCCTTTTATTTTCCTTTATTTAACCACCAACCTGTATTTGACTCTAAAATAAAATCATTGTAAATGAAAATATCCTCTAAAATATTTTTTTTTACTATATCTCAATGAAATATTGATTAAAAAATCTAAGATGAGACCTGGTCAAGAAGAAATAGCATATGAACAGAGCTACAACCTGTCTGTAAAAGCTTCCTCCACACCAAGCAAATCTCATGCCTTACACTACCCTGATATATGAATAAATAAATAAATCTGTAGATTCACGAACAGTTTACGAATAAAACTAAGAATCACAAAAAGACATCAAACATGCAAAATACCTAATGACTCATGTTTCCAATTAATATGATAGATGCAAATAGCCTACATCAATTTCATGAATGTGTGAGTTTTCGGATAGAACATTCAAACATGGTAGAAATATGAAAAGGAAACACAATATGGCACACCCTCAGCATTTTAACTCTGCTTTTTAATGTAAGTATTTTTTGCTCTAATATGTCAATAAATAGGTGTTGGTGGCACACACTTTATGGATAACAGCAATTTACAGTAAAACATATGTCTTTGCCCCCTAGTGGTGAAGTATAGGCTACTGGAAGAGCACTTGCAAAGGGACCATACAGAATGAGCCACTACTACTTTGTTGTGTCCAGAGAATTTGCTTTGAATTTGCTTTGTTGCCTTTGAATTGGGATGACTGATGAATTGCAAGGCTCTATGCAGCGTCTTTGTTTAGACACACACTCAAACCACCTCATACAACTTGGAAATGTATGAAAGTTGATCCCCAGTAACTGATAAATCAATCAATTGAATACTTCAAAATCACATTAAAAAACACATTGTCTCAATAAAATACATGCAAATGCATTCTGTAGCCTACAATATTAAAATTCATTGTGTACAAAGTTGACAATTTGACCAGAAAGTAAAAGTGTATGTGTCTAGAATGTTTTATTTTATTTGACTGCTGTTTTTTAAAATTAAGCCATGCTCAGTTACAAAACTGAAGAACAGAACAGGTCATTAAACGCCTTGATAAACTAAAACAACAGACAGCCACCATTGGGCTGTCTGTGACTAACCATCGCCTGTACTTGTGTGTCCAACACTGTTGGTTTTAGGCCAGCCTTATCAGCAGCTATTCAGCTGATTAAGCATGTTGAGTCAGTGAGTGAGAGCTGTCTGAGCTGCTGTTCAGTCAAGAGAATCACTATTTTGACCCATCTAGTAGTTACTCCTTATTTATCACTTCCGCCTTTTCTTATCTTCTTCCACAAGCAAAAGACCACGAGCTGACAAGACCAGCGCAAAGCAAAACAAAGCAAACCCGAGCAGGTGCGGCTTTTATCAGATACATTCTTAATTTGTATTCTGAGATTAAGAAAGAAAACAGTTTGATCAGATTCTCCTTGGCATGAAAAATGATTGGCTAGTTTGTTTTTATCTGTCTCTCAGTGTTTTTTTCTGGACTAGAAACACAGACTGTAGGCTAGTCAGCATGCACAGAATGTACATGTTAGTGGTCAGATATAGTCTTTGAGGTGCGTTCAGGTGCAGAGTTTAACAGAAGTGAGTTTTAGGTCCTGGATAGTAAGCACTGTTATTCCTCTGTCTATGATACTTCAGCCTCAGATTCACTCAGGAGACCGAAATTGTTCAGTACGGTTACTTCAGTTTGATAGAAACTTTTCATTCCTCCGCCTGTACCCTTCAACATGCCCTTCACCAGGCCCTGCTGGCCAATAAGGATTTGTGCGCATGTGAAAGCACACACATGCAGTACATACTGTACACACACAACAGAGAAAAAAAAAAAAAAGACAAAATGAGTTCAGCTGAAGTCAGCAGGCTCTACCTCTATCCGCTCTTTCCTGTGCAAACGAATGCAGACACATACAGTAGATTTCCCCCGAGAGGGAGGGAGAGTGATAACAGAGCAGGAGGAAGGAGAGACACAAACAGATCATCAAAGTCACCAAAGACATCAAAATGGTAGTTTTGAAAGAATAAAAGCAATAGGAAACACAAGCAAAGACATAACAGTAAGAAAGAGAGGCCTAAAAACCATCACACATTGTACGATAATGTCACAGATTAACTGTTGTTTCCACTTTGTTTAATTGTTTTAAGGAGAAACGTGAATAAAGTTTCTGTTATGACCAAACATCACCACAGCATTTTCAGGAAATGTGCACATCATAGGAGCATACAGCAAGTACATGTCACCTTATGGTTAGTGATAAGTAACAAGATTATAAAGTATATATTTGTATATCATATGTTTATCATATGTTAAACAAACAGACTGTACATTACCAGAAGAAAAAAACTGTTCAGTATATAATACAATATAGACAAACACAGAACTGCTACCCTCCCCCACATGCACTGTATACAGCAACAGAGCACACAGAAACATGTGCACTTATAAATAAACCAAACACATTTTAATAGATTTATTTGCCGTATGATCACATTTTAAAACCAGCAGGACATAAATACTGACGCATACTGTCTCTATGGGGACATTTAAGTGTTTTGTCATGTTTGAGATGCCACAGCTCAAACTAAAAGTACAGAAAGTAGCGGCAGCTTCACTAAATGTGTGACTGCCAATAACTGCAAACACAGCGCTGTACTTTGCAAGTGCTTTGTGATCAACTCTGTTATCAACCCCTGCAACACCCTCAGATTATCTCAGATAAATTCTCAACCTGAGGAAAAAATTTCATTTAATTCAAATATAAACCATATTCGTCAGTGGAGCTTTAAGGTTGAAACAGAGCTTCCTTCCTACCTGTTTGTTTTTACACTGAGCAACAGAGCCGATGAAATGAATGTGTTCGGGATGTGCAGAGGGCCCAGTATTTTTATCTATATTTGTTGAGGCAGCAAAACTATTTATATTTGTATTTGCATTCAAATAAAAGTGGAGTTTTAGTTTTCATTACGCTTTTAATTTTAGGATATTGAAGTGTTAAAATAAGTGTTTATGAATAAACTATCTTATGAAGGAGGTCCCCACACCCGGTCTCAAACTCCATTGTCCCAGATCATAGATGACTGCGCTGACTACTGAGCTAAAACCAAGTGCATCACAAAGGCACAGACAGACCTCTACTTCTTTATACACCCATAATACAGAGACAGCACAGTGTGTAACGTGTAGAGAAGAACTTCAAAGGCGATTATTGCTTTGCACTTTTCATTTATTGCCTGTTTTTTACAACCTAATTTTGTGGAAAGGAGAAGGAGAACAACAGGTTATGGAGAGTCCCTTGGGAGCACTTTCCGTGTGTCAGTAGCTCAGCTTTATCTCTGGGGAACACCCCCAACTCCAGGAGTGATGTCCAAACAAGGAAATGTGCATCATGTCGCAGGTGGATGTGACTCCCCTTGTTGAGACCTGCTGATAGACGTGCCTACAACTAGAGTGTGATTAGCATAGGAATGATGTATCGATGTGTTGACAGTGGTTAACTGAGGACAAGACCGAGATCAGCATCACAAAGTTTCACATTAACATGGAAAGATATAGTCCTGACAGGAGCTGCACTTTATGAAGAGGATCTCTGACAGGCTGCAGAAGAAAAGCAGCAGCAAAGGATGGAGAAACTCCCCAACAAGAAGTCATCTCCCACCATCAGCAGCACCATGACACATACCCATACTGCATTAAAGTTTGTCCTCTTCAACCATGTCATGACCCACAAAACGGGTGGTCTCACTTGACCGCCACTACAAGAATGGATCCTTTTGTGATCCCAAGAGTTTTCATGTAAAACTATCAATACACATAGCAATCATAGGTGTATATTAAAACAAGCATTTTACAGAGGAAGTGAACAGCCATCCACACCCTCACACATATATAGTGAAAAAATATGAATAGTCAGTCATAGCCCTCTTGAGAGCTTTACTTTTTGTTCTCTCCAACCCTGCAGCCCTCTCTGTGTGTCTTCTGTCCGCTGTGCCAAACAAAAATTGAAGAACATGAATAGTTGATAGGCAATCGCACAGAGGACAACCACAGAATTGCTTCAGATTTCAATGGAGCAGGAAATTGATGGCTGCAGAAATTAAAGGTAGCAGTAGAGATTGGGAATAGTTTTTCCTTTGCTTTTCTTACCAACCATGATTTGTACAGCTTTTTCATTCCCCTCTCTCTCATAATCTCACTGATTTGTTCTCTATTTCATTAATACTCTGTTAATCTCTTTCTTGTTTCAGATGGAATCATGCACAGCCAACACATGCCTTTATTTGCACTAACCCTCCCCCCTTCTCTTGCTTAATTTTTCAATTTCACAGTATTCTCTTTCTTTTGAGTAACTACATTACCAGCTATCACATTTTAGATCCAGAATCGGAGTGAGCATCAGTCGCTGTTCATTCTTTTTCTGTCTTTCACTCGTTTCACCCTTTATCATCTCTCCCCTTCGCTGTGAGTGGAGTTGGCGCAGCTCCACGCGCACAGTCGCGTGCCTGGATGGCTGCGAGTCTCCGTCACTCTCAGAACCGTAATCAGCAAGCTGCACATTCCAGGAGAGAGAGAAAGAGTGTGTATGTGTGTGTGAAAGAGAGGGTAAAGATGTCTTGATGGATTATTGGATGGACCTGGTTATCCATTACGCAGAAGGAGTCTAATTTCGGGGGCATTATCAGCAATGGATTGGACAAACTGATGGAAAAACAGACAATTTCAGCGTGTAAATAGAGAGGTAAGTCAGATGAAAGTAATAACCTGACAAAGATATTGGCTCATTTTTGTAAAAATCACATTGTGATGTATTGATTCATCACTTGTGCTTTTGCGCTTACTGCAGACAAAGCAGCTTATTAGTACTGTGTGTGTCTGCCAAATGTCTGAGCTGTAATACATGTTGGCTCATTCATGTATTTTGCTTTAGAAACAGTTCTTAAAGCATTTTTCCATTCAAATGTGGAAGAAAACAAAGTGCAGTTAGCTTTATTTAACGCACAAGGAAAAGGTATTGTATTGTAAGGTACTGTATGATTAGGTTATCAGTGCACTGTGAAACTTGCCACGTTAGTGATATGGTGTATGATCATTAACTCAAGCTGATGCCCGGAGAGCCAAATGCCTCCACAGTGAAATCTGCCATTTGATATGAATGAGTCCAATCTGAATCGTATAGTAGTTTCAGGTTTCAGAAATTTTTAAATAAAAGTTATATACCATACGTAAAACATTTTTAGGAATAAGGGTCACTACAGTTAAAATAGCCAAAAAAAAGTATATACATGCTATACATGTTCTCAATGGCCAGTTATATTTTTAATGGCTAAAATATTGTTGGAAGAATATTTAAATATTTAAAGATGGCTCATATAAATACAGAAACATTCTTAACATTTGAAAAATCATCGATTGGGAATTAAAAACACACATTAATCAATTACTATCCTCATTATGCCTCATTACGCATGACGCATAACGCACAAACAGCAGTTATGCATGAAGTTTCTGTCACCAGGTGAAAAGGGGAAAGAACATGGACGCTGAAAGTTTTATTCAACACGTTGAACGAGACGTGGAGGGCACTTCGCTGCCGTTATCAGTGACCGCCGACTGGTTGGAGGACGGAAACGAGACGACTGGGAATCAGTTCCAGCAGCCTGACTGGCAGGTGGGAGAAATTCAGAGAGATTAGAGCCTTTAGAGCCAGCTCTCTCTTACTGAGGGACATACAGTATGTGGCATAACTGGGAAGCATTGAGAAGATAATTTCAAGAAAGAATGGATAAAAATGTGCACTACTCTATAAATCTACTAAACCAGAGGAAAAACCATTTATGCTTTAAGAAATTCTGTGTTTAAAATGTGTAGTCTTAATAGAGAGGGTTCTCAAGATGTTCAAGAGTCTTGTGTCTTTGATCTTTCTGTGACATTGGAGACCCAAAAAATATCAAACATCAAAGATATAAAATTAAAATAGAATACAATTACAGTTCACTGAAGTGTTTGAATGGTGCTTTACAGACTGATTCATCTTCTAGACAAGCCAGTGACTTCAAAGTTTAGGGAGGATATTATCTATTATTTTTCCATTTTATATATTTATGTGTGCTCGCTGAGTGCTTTTTGTTTGGGCTTTTTACTATTTTATTTGCCCTGCAGCCCTTTGAACTTACTCTGTGTAACTAACTGCACACACAAAATATTTTTTAGGATTTAACAATCCTCCTCTCCTCTCCTCTCCTCTCCTCTCCTCTCCTCTCCTCTCCTCTCCTCTCCTCTCCTCTCCTCCCCTCCTCTTTCTTCTCCTCCTCTCCTCTTCTACCTCCTCTCCTCCCCTCCTCCTCTCTTCCCCTCGTCTCTCCTCTCCTCCTCTCCTCTCCCACCTCCTCTACTACCTCCTCTCCTCTCCTCCTCTCTTCTCTCCTACTTCCTCTCCTCTCCTCTCCTCTCCTCTCCTCTCCTCTCCTCTCCTCTCCTCGCCTCCTCTCTCAGGTGGCTCTGTGGGCTATAGCGTACTCCCTCATCATCCTGGTGTCCATCACCGGGAACGTCACAGTCATCTGGATTATTCTCGCTCACAGACGTATGAGGACTGTGACCAACTACTTCATCGTCAACCTGTCCTTCTCTGACGCTTCCATGGCAACCTTCAACACTCTTTTTAACTTTGTCTACGCGCTTCACAATGACTGGTACTTTGGCCTGGGCTACTGCCGGTTTCAGAACTTCTTCCCCATCACTGCCATGTTTTCATCAATATACTCGATGGCTGCCATCGCAGTGGACAGGTGAGAAAGCTCTCTTACAAACAGTGCAAAGGCCTTTACATACAGATGGTGTGTGAGGACATAGATTAACTCTAATTTGACCATGTTTAATGTTTCTCAAAGAAGAGTCACATCACATTTAGGTTGAGGCTCTCCAAAGTGCCACAAAAAAGAAAAAGTCAGCACCTAAGAAACGGTTTGGTACCAGCAATTAGACACTAATGGGATAGATGATCCCCATTTACCTCATGTAGGAGCTGCATTATGCAAATGGTCATAGTTTAAAAGGGGATGGATAACCACTTACTGAAAGAGTCCATTCAGCAGTACAAAACCAATCATTATTAGTATTAGCAAATAATACACCCAACAACTTCACTGCTACATAATTACATTATCTGTGATGAATTCACATGTATTTTTTTATGGATTTTAAATATGTTATATTAATGTTATTATCATACTTGTTAATAGCTACAAATTATCCTATACCTGTCATAATTGTTTATGTATCTCATGTATTTTGCTCTTCAGAGGCAAACTCAAACAATATTTTTCATCAGTTAAGTTTTCTCTGGCCCTTTTTCAAGTGTTAAAGGTAGAACAGCAACCACTTCTGATATTTCCAGTCTTTTAGTTGACATAATCATATTATTATTAATAATAATATTATATATCACATGCATCACTTGATATCAGCAGCAGCAGCAGCAGCAGCAGCAGCAGTGAATGTTCACCCAATACAAATGCTACTTGAAGGTGTTATGGGTCAATGGACAGCAGAGTCACAGATGTCATTAATGCTTACTGGAGCATGAATGTTCAGTCTGTTCCTAGTCTGAAACTGTACTAATCACACAATATACTGTAGATACGCAGAGTTACAAATATTGAGTAAATCTGTGTAATCTAATGCAGCAGCCCTGCAATAAATTATGTGTTTATGAAGCTCATGTTCATTTTTGAGCCCGTTGTTAGTGGTGGTGTTACATTATGTTATTCTAACAGTTTCTTATGTTTTGTTCTACATCATTAACATGAGGGAAGCAGAATGTAAATACAATTCAGTCCAATACAAAACCGTCACTATGAAAAATGACCATAGGGTTGAATCTATACCTTTCTGACACAGTGTCAACAAAAACATGCAGTGTCTAATAATCTGGCAACTTAATGTAAACTGCAATTTTGCTGTTCCTGAAGAGAGAGATTCATTTCATTATCTCCCATACGTGTACATAACATACTATATATACATAGCCATCTGTGGCCCAGGACAGATGTAGTGATGAATGAGACATATGTTTGGATCAGACCAAGTGTAAAAATCTGCTTATGACGTGATAATTCCTCCTCATTAGTTTCCAATTTGTGGAATCATCCATTTATGTGACTTTATTCAGGCCTCATCTGTGTTGTCATCAGCTGCAGCAACAGTGCTGAAAATGATGAATTACATGTTAAGCAGATTAACTGTGAAATATAATCTACATTCATCAAATGGTCCAAGGTGTACAATTCTCTGTTCATGTTGCTGCTTGATTGGTGGCCTCTGAAGTGCTAGTTCAACTGTAACCTTAAAACAGCCTCAAGAACATTGTGAAGATGTTGGAACTGAGAATGAAAACAAAAACTGAGAGTTAAGGTTGACGTAAAGCAAATTAAACACATGAGAGATTACATAACAGAGTCAGAATAACTGATTAGATGATGGCACATAACAGCATTCTTATTTCATATTTACAGATTATACATTAGATAACCCTTTACATAATTATTTTTTTCATCCATAATATAGTTTCCTTTTCGTTTGTGCCCCCTTTCATTTCATTCTAGGCCACACTTTTCAAAATTGTTCTAACCACAAAAGCAGAATACTATTAAAAAATGTTTGAAATCACATCTCCAATACAAATCATTTTATGCAACATCACACAGTTATTATCCATCAAACTAAAATGAGAACAAGGGCACAACCATTCAAGTACATTCACATTGTTAGTGCCGAATAATTCAAATTAATGATTCACAGTCATAGATGACCAATTGATTATAACTATGACAATACTGAGTGATGTTATTAAGCAAATGAACATAGAACATTGCATAAGATTCATGATGAGTTGCCATGGCCACTGCAATTACCTGTATTTGTTATAATTATTTCACCTTTTTTAGCATTATTCCATCTGTGTTGACACTTCTCCATGACTACGATACAAGGCTGCCATCAGTCAAACTAGGCTGACAACTTCTATGTATACATTATAGTACATTTTATTTCTATGTGTATTCAGGTTCTGGATTCTTGTTCATACACTAGCTTTTTCTCATGACAATTAATATATCATATAAATGGTCAGAATGATTCTTCACCTCAGTTAATATGTTGTTTGATGAGATGAGACTATTGACTGCAGTCACTATACTCTTTGACAGTACATAGCTGGTCTATAGAGGTTTATATCTAGTCTTTTGTTTTGTTTTGTTTTTTGCCGTGTGGTTTAGAGTAGACCTCTTTTGCATCAAGCTGACCCCCTTTGCTGATGCAGGTATCAAATTCAATTCAGTTCAGCTAAATAAGAGGACATTGTCTTGGCAGCAAGGCAACAGAAAAACACAAACACATGAGCAGAATAAAAACACAATAAGACAACTGAATATATTGAAAGTGCTGCTGGGACACAGTGTAGTCATTTCATTGACTGACTCAAAGTTTGACTGAGCAAAATATAAGGTTAGTACTCTATTTCCAAGAGAAAGTGCCCAATTGATTTTAAAAGCAAAGGAGCCTCCATTCATCATTGTTTTGTTTAAATTACTCTGATTAATTTGCTTTCACAATGTTGCCTTGGTGTTCAGAAGAAAAGGCAGGTTTCAATACATGCTGCTCAAAGATGAACACATCGCCTCAACTTTTTAATTACCTTAATAAACTTTTTCATCATCCTTCAGGTACATGGCAATCATCCATCCTTTGAAGCCCCGCCTCTCCTCCACCTCTACAAAGGTTGTAATTGCTCTGATATGGATTGTAGCAATCTTATTGGCGTTCCCTCAGTGCTATTACAGCGTGACAAGATTTTACTACCCCAGAACTGTGTGCATGGTCGACTGGCCAGACGATTACGGAGGAACACATCAACTGAGGTGAAATAAAGAGATTATACAAGATTTATTTATACTGTACACACAGTACAGATACACATGTACATATGTTTTGTAGAGTTATATGCATGTTGTCTGCATGCAAGAAGTTTTATGTATTATAACTTACTATTGATCCAAAAACTTAACCATTCATAAAAGTATTAGAGGCAGTCTCTAAACCATCTGTAAGTACGCCATATTTTTAAGTTGTAGCCAATGATCAAATGGCTGTAGAGGAGGAACACTGTGTTGTTGTTCACAAATAAACACACACTGGAGACACACTCACACATGTGAATGCATACTGACATGCAACAAACATGAGACATACTGACATGTCTGTGATAGTGATGACACAACTCTTTCTCTATGGGGTTTTGGGTTTTTTTTTCAGTATCTCTCTCCTCTTTCTATCCATAGTTACCAGTTTGCTGTGATATTACTGATCTACTTGCTCCCTCTGCTGGTGATGCTGGTAACCTACAGCTTAGTTGGCCGAACACTGTGGGGTGGACACATCCCTGGAGAGGCATCAGACCATTACCACAGCCAGATAACAGCCAAGAGAAAGGTCTCGCACATCTCTTTCTTCTGTCATCAACCAAATTGAGAATAATCACCCTCATTATTCTCACATTGCTCAGATAAAACAGGCTGGGTGATATTAAAATGAACAGATTTTAAACTAAATACTGAGTTAAAGCTGACATGTTATTTGAGATGTCCTCCTCTGTGATGTCCCACAGGTAGTAAAGATGATGGTTGTCGTGGTGGTGACCTTTGCTCTGTGTTGGCTGCCCTACCACATCTACTTCATACTCGGATCATTCAACAGAGACATTTATAAGCAACATTACATTCAGCAGGTTAGCAGCCGTCTTTCTTCCTGTTATTACATCATTCTGATTTATTTATTAACGTATTTATTGTGGATCATCTTTCCTTGTCAGGTTTATCTGGCCATATTTTGGTTGGCAATGAGTTCGACCATGTACAATCCCATCATTTACTGCTGCCTAAACCAAAGGTAAAACACATATTTCATGGATTTTGTAGACAGAGCAATGCGTCAAAACTCAAAACATTTCCCTTATCTCTGCTCTTTCTGTCCCTTTTATGCAGGTTTCGTTCTGGTTTCCGTCACGCCTTTGCTTGGTGTCCCTTCATCAAAGTGTCCGAGGAAGACAAGATGGAACTGCAGCACGTACACACCTTCAGAGTCACCATGACGCGCAGCCAACGCAATAGCAGCACAAATGCGCACACCTCCATCAAAACCAACAGCACCTTTGATCCAAACATGGCTGTCAGCGCTCTGCTCAACACAGAGAGAGATGCTTGCATGCAGCTTAAAAAACACACATCATCAAAGACATTCGGCACACACAACACACATGTGGTGGACAGGCAGGATGATACAAGATCTGCAGCTGCCAAACTCATGGAGAACACCCACTGACAACAGAAACCAACGATCATGTGGATATTCCTGATGGGCAACAGGATTTTTCTATGGTGACATTAGCGCTGATAAAACAGCAGATGGAAATCCTGCCAACAGCCAACAACAGTTGGGCAAACGATACTGACATCCATCCCTGTGGAAAATCTTGAGGGAAAGGAATTAAACCCGACTTGGGACCATTTTTGTTACAGTGGTAAATAAATGAATGTCACTATCAACTTTTCATGTTAATACCAAAGTGATCATGTGAGGATGTAAAAATATAGAAAGAGGAAACTGCTGCTATTGGGAAAGACTGAAGATAAATCCATCCATCATTCATTTCTCCTCCTCCCTCCTCCCTCCATCTTCTACTTCCCTCATTCACCAATGCTTTTCCTGCTCCTCTGCTTTGGAGAAAAACTATGAACTGTGGATATTTTGGTGTAATTGTAAAGTTTTTATCTGTGGTTACTGATTTTCAAGAGCATAGAATGGATGAACCGTCCACTGGCATCAGCACCAAGCCTTAATATTGTAGTTTTTGTGTGTTTTCTTCTTTTGACTGCACTGGACTTATTTCAAAAATTGCAGTTCTTAAAGGGATACTTTCTATTTTCATTTCTGTTTGTCACTAATCATAATGCACAGATACATTGTTCAGCCAGAGAGCCTGATGTGTGAGAGACTCAGTAGTTTGAAGTTAGCTGTTGATAGTTCTTTGTCAATGCTGAAATAACTTTAACCAGACATACAGCTCAAGCATTTCCTGCATGATAATTTGTCAGAATAGTAAAATTCCAACTCGCATATTCCACATCAAAATTAAAAGACACGGAATTAACTATTTAAACTGCAAAATAGGATGTGAAACACTAATGACCGTGTAACTTCATGCAGACAAGCAGGACCAAGCATTTTCAAAAACAAATTTTCAAAACACAAGATAGAAAAATCAGTTTCAGTACCAGGGAAGGACCGTCCTCCTGTTTCTTTCATAAATGCAACATTAGCATTGACACTATGCTATTATTAGACACTATACAAGGGAAATCCACCTTGAATTTACCTTATTTCAACAGGATTTACGGGATGATCCTCATTTTTAATCATCTGGTTAGCATGTATCTGTCACTGTATAGTACTATTCCTTTCAGAGTGCGTTCATACAGTATGTTGCTCATATATTGTGATTTCACTGGTTCATACAACTAATATTTTCTTATGGTCAGTGTACAGTAGAGTCAAGATTAAAAAGTGCTGCTATTTAGAAGAATCTGATGTGAAATGTAATCTATTGCGTTTATTAATGTAAAATATGCTGATGACGTGGATGTGTAATGCACACGTACAGTCGGGTCATGATGTTGTAAATAATAACTGTCAGCGTTAACAATTCAGTCAATGGCTGAAAACCTTCTGATTCCTTGAAACAACTTTTAAAATACACACAGTGACATTGTGAAACATCTGCATTTGTTGTCTACACAAAACGGAAGGTTAATCTCTTGTGGCCTAAATAAAAGTTGATATGTTTAATAAATGTGACAGAATACGTATGTGTGTGCAACAGCTATTCGTATTTGACAGTCATGTGGTGCAGCCCTTCAGCTGGATAATGGGCACAAAGACAACAGCATCCGTTTGACACAGGTTTTTCTTTATTTAGTGACTGATTGATTGACAGTGTTGGACAGATAACAGTCTGGGTTTTGTGAACAGAATCAAAGAGATTAAGGTGTTTGTGTGATGAGCGGTGGCTTTTCATAGTGACTACTTCTGGGGAAATCTGGTGGCAGGGTAGTTTAGACCTGCTAGAAAGTAAGGCTGGCTTTCGTAATCATGGCAGTTTGAATAGTAAGTAGGAATAGAAATCCAACCAGCCCTCCTCCTGTTTCTGCCATAAATACAAAATTTCTATTATTAATTTGAGATTGGGCTGGTGCTAATGTGTGCTCATGAACCAGAATCTTAACTGTGGTTAACAAATATGGCAGTAAAATACATTGTGGCATCTCAAAGGTCCATCTTGTACAACAACTGCTAAGACAGTTTAGTGCCCCATGGGGATATCACTAACTTAATAACAAGGTGCCAGAATAAATCTTTTTCACTTCTGTGAACAATTTAATTAATCCATCAATGAGTATTGTCAATAGTAACCATAAATATGATTATTTACTTTTATTACAGAGAAAAAAAAAACATTTATGAATTTGCATGAGTTTTGCTACTTGCATGATACAGAAGTTCATTTAAATACCCTCCTGAACTTTTAGGAGCATTAGGAATACAGAGAGTGAGTACACGAAGAAGCTTTCTTGCCAAAATGTTTAAAATCCCCTCAAAGTTTCAGCCACTGTGATATTCTTATATACTTATACACAGTTGGGCCATTGGTGTTCCACTGGCTCCCATGTTAGCACCACATACATTCTTGTTTCATGGCTGTTGCTAAGTAACTGACAAGTTCATACAATATTACATCACACCTTGTTGAGGATGGCTTCATAGACAGCACTTCTTAAGACAACAACAACTTATCAACAGCTGTGATTAGTACCTACAACATGATTTCTAATTTGTAAAATACAAGTGCTCTTTGGACATATTTTACAGTAGAGTGCAATAGAGTAGAATAGGATTGTTCTCATAAATTAGACCAAATAAGCACATCCAGCAAGCACATGACATGTCTTTCCCTGGTAGAAGTCCCTCTTTTGTCTTATTCTGCCCTGCAGTACAGGACAGGACCGGCTGAAGGGACGCTTCCTCTTTGTGCCTCATTATTGCAACAATAACATTTTCAACATCTCCCAATATAAAAATAAAATAAATAACAATGTTTGTATAACATATTGTATTTTATCTGGGTTAGACATTAAAAACTTTAAAGCAAAAATATTCCCTTTCATCTCATTACACATTTATATTTCACCTCATGTCCCTTTTATGTCCTGTCGTACTGACAGTGAGTAGCTACAGCAGACACACTTTGGTGGCTTTGGTCTGAAACTGTGTTTCTATGTCCCTGCATCTACTAAACATGTTGCAAAGATCAATCGCTTTATCTCAGCAACTTTGCAACTGCAGCTGTCGTCCTCATTATATTGTAACAGACTGCAGTTATCAGAGGAATCCTCCAGATGGCAACAATACACACCTCACAGGAGATTTACAGGTGTGTTGACTTCTTTCTGCTCTGCACATTCTCACAGATTGAACATGAATGTGTATGTTTAATCTCCACTTTAAGTTTAGACTCAGAAAATCACAAAACTTGCTAAAACCTTAAGAGACGGGCTGTTTTACAACAGTTAATCAAACATGATCTAACTACAACATTGAGCCTGACTCTTTGCCACTAAATACAGCAGAGAAAGCTATATCTTCCCCTCTAGACAGGCTAAAGCAGCTATCATACGTTGACTGGACTGGTTTGATTCAGGAGAAAAAGGAGACAGTGGGTGAGAACAGAGGGGAGGACAGAGAGGAGGGGAGAGAGAGAGAGGGAACCCAGAGAAGAGGGTAGATAACAGCGAGACACAAGATGTATCTTCTATTTATTGTTCATCTCCTGTCTCATCCGGCAGCCCACAGCTGTGATGAGTGCAGCTCCTTTCCCACTGCCGTCCTCTGACAGCAGGAAGTTGACATTACATTTAGGAGCCAGTTCATTGACTGTCTGGTGCATGATCCGGGAGAAACTAGACAGAGACAAGAGATTTTACATAATGTTATACAGTAAAGTGATAAATTGTATTGTGCTGTACCAAATTAGAAAACAGAGCCAGTCTAAATGTAACACTTCAATGACTGATTTCATGGTTTATTGTTTATTTGGCCCAATTCAGTCAGCAGGTGGAGGAGCCAAAGCTGGTGATCATCCTGACATACTGGCCAAACAGTTTATATACAGGTGCCAGGCTGCCAGTAAGAGCTGAATAAGGAATGGGCCCATCTGGACATGTTAACTTAGCGTGAATTGAGGTTCATTTTCTCCTGATATTACCAATGATGGTGAATCAAATTAAGTTAGGCAATAGACCCTTTTCACAGAGGAAATTTTTGCTTGTCAAAGTAGAAAAAGCCCAGTTGTAAATGATAAGCCATGTCAGTGAGTGAGCATGCACAATACCAGACTGACTCACCTAAATTAAATGTAGCTGTCATTAATGTTATTAATTCCACCTGTGCTTTTCCTGCTTTGACAAGTCACAATGTCTGCTGTGAAAATGATCTTTTTGTATGAGGTTTGTGCTATAGACTACAGCTTTTGAGCTTCGATCAGCATAGAAAAATGAAGGTGGAGTGGGATTTATCACACTGGTATTGCCCAACTCAACTCATCCCAGGTTTATTTTATACATAACTAAAGCATGCACTCATCATCAATAAAAGATAAACTCACTATTACTTTTGTGATTACTTAATGGATCATCAGTTTTTGCACATTAACTCATTGATTAGCAGTTCATAACAGTACCTCGTTCTTTTCTTTATGCACAAAGTTTGAAACTGGTCAAAAAAAAAACTTAAATACTTAAATACATAAAGCTTTGACCATCTTGTAAAATTAAATGTACAGAAAGCAACAAACTGATAAGAACACTTGTTTGCTCAGGTATAATGGCCTGCAGCTCTTCTCATCATTGTTTTACAGGACTGGTTTAGCCTGCCTTTGTTTGCATCTGCTTGTCTTCTGTATACTCATTTCCAATGGCCCAGCAACTGAAGGTTACATCCCATCCTGGTTTGCACTTTAGTGGACAGTTGATGTAGTTACGGTAATTTTGTAAAAGTGATGAATTCAACTCACTGTGGATGTAGTTTGTAGAGTGTCCCGTCCACCCCCACAGTGATGTTCAGATGGTCCAGTCCACGGTTCTCTCTGATCTTATCAACCACAGCCGCCATTCCTGCCCCACACAGCTGAGCTGCGCGATGTGACACAGCTCCACATACCTGTATAACAATGAAAACCTTTATCATTATTGCAACACTTAACAGTGAATACTTGTCACGTTTAGCTGAGCCAGACAATATCATATCAATTCACAAATGTTGAAGGTACGTATAACTTAACATGTCTGTTTCTGTTCACTTTGCTGTACAGTCACACACTCCTGCCTCTTTCACAAGACAAGACTGACAAAAAGGTATTGTGGGTTTTCAGGCTTCACAGTGCACAGTGTGCACTGGCACTATTTTTTCTCTCCAAACACAATCTGATGTGCAATAAGGGTCAAAAGTTTGTGTTGATAACGATTTATTCAATTTATTACTAACAATGATCTGAGTGTGCAACTGGATTAGCTATTTAACATTCTGGTGACGCAGTTTTTTGATTAGGTACAATTTTGAAATACCATATTTTAATATTATGGTTGGTTATGCATGCATCTACCACTCTATACCTTACCTCTTTGACTATAATACTGTCATCACAGGTGCTGTCCAGACCTAAGTGCTGCAGGATGGATCTCACTTGCAGCAAAGCCAATCGATCACTAGAGAAAAACAAAGGCATAAAGACAGAGCCATTAGCAGAACAGAAAATAATAAATGTTAGAACATCAGTAGCCTAATAGTGAAATATACAAAGATAATTTGTTGCTGATGCTGTTCTACTAGATGTGCTAATGAGGCACTGATTTTGTTACTTTCACAACTTGTCAAGATAGGTAAAAAAAAGAAAAAAGTCAAGGATACTTCTGAAATTGTCCCCTCTCTTACCTCTCAATCTGCGAGAGGAACTTGGTTTCGAAGATGCCTCTGGTCTTCAGTGTTTCAGAAATCTGACCTCTGAACAGGAATCCTCTCTTGGTCATATCTATCAGAATGTTACGCACAATTTCACCGAGGTACATGCCGCTGCACATTTTCTCATATCTGTAATACACAAAAACAGGCACAGAAAAACACATTCATCATTTATAAAGGACAGGAGTCAAGGAAATAAAGGGTTAATACGCAAACAGGTGTTTCTGTATAATATGTGTATATGTATAATAGGTGTGTATGTGTGTGTGAGGGAGGGGGGGGGATTTTAACCTTTGTTTGCCTGGATTGAGCGAGAAGTCATCCACAGCGCGGTCATACTCCGTCCTCATGTCGTCAAGGCATCCGTTGTCTCCGAAAGCCCCCCACTCCATGTTGACGCACATCCGTCCCTCATCTCCCTCTATCATCTCAATGTTCCTCATCTCCTCCATGTAACACGCATTGCTGCCAGTGCCTATAAGTAGACAGATACGTTATATAGATACGGAACAGCACAGAAACCCGAAGATTCATCATGAAGATCAACATAAACTGACCAGCGATGAGCCCAATCTCACAGGTGGGCTCTTCGTAGGCACAGGTCATCATGGTTCCCACTGTATCATTGACCACGGCCACTACATCCAGGTCAAATTCCTTAAGAAGAAGCACAAAGTATAAAGCTAACTCGTTTTTGCACACAGTGCCATATTTAATTGAACAATTAAAAGAGGAAAGACTTTACTCTCTACCTCCCTTCTCCTTGTATCTTACCTCTCTCCTCTTGATGCCCTCCCTCAACAGTCCCACCACATCTTCTCCTTCACAGTCTGTCGCCTTGAAGCCTTTGGTCCATGTCACCAGGATGCCCTGTAGACACACACACACACAAAAAACAGTCAAGTTCTGCAAACCATGTGAGAAATTTATGCACTACTGTGTACTCCAAAACTTCTATCCTTTGGCAGCTGGTCCAGTTTTGAGACACAGCTGTCCAGTAAATATCAGGGAAGTAAGAGAAGAGGTGCAGACTCACAGCATCGAGGCTGGTTTGTCGGCAGGGGAATGAGAAGGTGAAGCCCAGAGGAAGACGAGTGTTCTTCATCCCCATGTAGTCCAAGAAGTCACTGATACACTGCACAATGTGATCAAACAACTAGAAGGAGAAAGACATGTCATGTCAAAATGTGTTAAACTATGTGTACATATTTCAGAGGTACAAATATACAGAACTGTTTCATAACTTGACTGGTCTGGAGGTTGTACTTATCTATGACAGAGAAAGGTAGGATTTAGAGGGCCCCTTTTAAATCTGTTGTTCATGTGTGTCACTCACTTAATTAGGCAAGTTAAGTCTTACGGTCTAAAGGAGTAGCTGAACACAGTAAAGGTGTTGCTGAACTCCAAGAACAACTAGAGTACTTCAGTTCAGGCCAAACAGAAGTTAAATTAAATCACTATGGATTAAACCCTGTGCATGTTGTACTTTTGGTCACACTTCCATCAGTGATGTCACAGTGGATATTCAACAGCTCGGGACACCTAATGGAAAACATGTGTTATGAGATCACTGGCTGGGGTTTGGCCAGAGGAGCAACATGCTTGAGTTTGAACTTAAATATGGAGCAGTTCAACCATTTTCCACCTACATTATCCAGTGCCCTTTTAAGTTTTCTTTTAAACATATTTGGTGCTAAATGGCGGTTCTGTAGATGTTGTTGAGGGCAGATAGACTATGACTGTGTTTGAAATCATTTGCTCATTCACTATTTAATAGACACTCTAAGGGAATTCTATGTAGAGGACTATATAGTGTGTCAAACGGGGAAAAAAATTAAAAAGATTTTGGATATTATCCAGGCCATTTCGAAAATCAGTCAGTCTGTCACGTTCTCCCTTTGTTCCATGTCAGTGCAATACATGATGCATACACTACATTTTACAATGCACTGTGGGATAATTTAAGCCAATGACTCATTTACTTCACCTAGCCCAGAATTTTCTGACTACCGTGAGGATTCAAACAAAGGCCCTGCGCACCCACACAGGTGTCATTTCCTCTGGCTGAATAGTCAGAACATATGAAACTACACAAACTTCCACAGAGGAGTGAGAGTGATGTCAAGCACAGACCTGAGAAGAGGTCTAATTAGGAAAAATAAGTGAAAACAACTGTGAAATTGGACAATAAAACATTCTAATATCTATTCTGACTAATGTCTTGTGCAACACAGGAGCCAGAGAAACAGACAGAGGAGTGAGGGCAAAAAGGCCAAAGGTCGCAGACAGGATTAGCTTCCGTCATTACAAGAGTTTACAAGTTCAAATTCAAATTCAACTCACTGCTAATCCCAACCAATATACCTCCCTGTTTGTATACCTCCACTTATCGACTTTCCTCTCTGCTTCTGTGCTACTTACAAGCTTACCTCTTAGCTATCAGCTTTCCACAGTCATCCTCCTACCTCACTCCTCCAGCCTTTACAGCACCACCAGGTTAACAGGAGGTTAGTTCAAAGCTTTCCACCTGTATTTTCCGACTTTCACTCCAGTGCTCTGTCTGCATCACTTCAGTCAGTTTAACACAGATTAATGGGTCAAAAGACTTATGGATCTCTCACCTCCTCTCCTGTGCCCTGCATCACTTCTAGAGGAATGGCGTAGATCTTGTTGTGCATCTCCACTGTTCTCCTCTTCCCAGAACGAATCTTGACCAGCAGAACTCTGAAGTTGGTTCCTCCTAAATCCAAAGCCAGGAAATCACCATTTTCTGGACACAAAGACAAACAAACAGACATTTGAACAAAGTAGTAACCATGTCAAACACACATACCTCAGAGATCTGCCTTGTGCAATGCTCTAAAGGAATATACAAGGATGTTAATGTGAAAATCTAAATTCTTGAATTATCACTGTTGTGGAGATGCAGTATACTTTCCATATCATCTACTATGTGTGCTAATGCAAAATCTGAAAATAAATGCAACTGCAATTTGATGCCCCATGTTTAACCACTGCTTCCCTAAATCGGTTTACATGTATGTTGTATTTCTAAAATGTTACTTCTGTTGTAATTGTTTGTAAGTATTCTATTAAAACAGATGGTTTTTTAAGTTGCAAAAATTATTTTGTAAGCAGAGATTTTAAACAAAACCTGTGAACAAAGTGACAACACTTCAGCAATAACAGATTGTCAATGGCTGACAGCTCTGTCAATCAGAGAGAGGCATGACTTTCTGTAAACCAGCTGTAATGAGCTGCTAAGCTGCTGAGTAATGATCTTAGCTGCTCTTTCTTCCCAGCAGATAGACTTGTACAGTTGCCACCTTGATTATGTATGTGCATGGAAGAATGTGTGTGTGTGTGTGTGTGTGTGTGTGTGTGTGTGTGTGTGTGTGTGTGTGTGTCACCTGTGCCATCAGGAGTGCTTCGGACAAACGTTGGCAGCATTTTGACAGTAGCAGAGTCCTGAGTGCTCTTTGAAAGGCCATTTTGCATCTCTATCCTCATTCGCTTCTTTACCTGGAAAAACAATATTTTAATTAGCGTAGTAAAACCCAGTTACACAAAAACAAATGTATACTCTACACATCTCTCTCCCTCCTCACCTCCAGCAGTTGTTCGGTCGTCAGGCGAAATTCTGACAGCGTTTCGGCAATTTGTCGTGATTGATCAGCGAGACGGTAGGCCACAGCCGTCACCATGGCTGCTCCCTTTCCACTGCCGCTCTCAGATAGGAGGAATCGAACATCAGAGTCCGGGACCAAACGACGGACTGTCTTGTGAAGACGACGGGCATACCTGAAATAGATTTGAGAGAGTTTAGTGCTGATAGAGCCTATAAACATAAATACAAACTCCACTGTTGATATCTCATCATCACTCACTGTGGGTGCATCTTGTAGAGAGATCCATCGATGCCAACGGTGGTTCGGAGACGGGCCACACCTTTGTTCTCCTTTAGTCTTATTAGGATGCCAGCCAGTGTGGCAGCTATCAGGTTGGCGGAGCGGAAAGACACAATGGTACAAACCTGAAGGAGAGGATGAGAGGAGAGACATTTATAAAGCTGATACATCCAAACCTCATCAACTGCAGGATAAAATAAATCAAGCACCTTGTGAACTCTGATCAGACATTCAGACCTCAGTTGCAATATATATATATACACTAAAAGAAATAAAAGAAATAAAATACTTTAATACTTTTTCACCCTATTTTGATTCCCTAATTTGAGTGGCATGATTTGAGTGCCATTTCAGCAACAATACATACATGCTGCACAGCGATGCAGTCCTCAGTTGAGGGCTCCACACCAAGTCTAGTTAAAATCTCTCTGGTCTTGCTCAACCCCTCCTTACTCCTAAACAAGACAGAGAAAGATACAGAGAGAGGCTATAAAATCCATGAAATGAATGATTTGTTGATGATAATTACTGTTTAGTATAACTACAGAATTAAGCAAAATAAACTCTATGCGGCCCTGTAGAGTGACTTACTTCTCTATGGCAGAGACATGCTTGGTCTCAAACTTCCCTTTAGTAAGAAGCTCAGGGGTGATCCTTCCCTCGAACAACATGCCTTCTCTGGCCATCTTCACCACAATGAGACGAACCAGCTCACCCATGTACATACCACTGACCATCTTCTCAAATCTGCAGTGCAGTGAGGGAGCAGAGGAGAAGTGAGTGAAACAGAAACTCAGAAATGTCTGGTTAAATACGACCAGTTTTAGACCAAACTATAGGTATCAACGGTGAATTTTTACTTTATTACTGATGTCTGACATTTCAACAAACTTCCTCTAACAGACAGATGTTCTCCAGATAATTTACTGCTATAAACATTTTTAGAAAAAATGATTGAGCTTCCCAAGTGGAAAAAGCTCAAGCTCACCACACTTTTAAAATTAGTTGTTTTAATGATTACTAATACTAAACTTTTGATATGATATTATCTTTCTCTCCAGTTAGAACAAACAACAGCAGCTTAACTGACAACTAGCTGATTCTGTGGTTGCCTCTTAGCTCAATAAGTCATTTAAATCAGTTGGGGGAATGAATGAGGCTCTGATAGCTTTGGTTTGACATACAGCTGTTTGCCGGGGTTAAGAGAGCCTCGGTCAATCTCTCTGTCAAACTCTGTCCTGATGTCTTCCAGCCTGCCATCATCTCCGAATGCTCCCCACTCAGTGTTCACACACATCCTGCCCTCATCTCCTTCCACCAGGTCAATGTGACGCAGCTCCTCCATGTAGCAGGCATTGGTACCCGTACCTTAACACACAAAAAAACATGACCTTTCATTATCTTCTTATGAGACCCTTCCACTGACTTTCTCAACTCATGCAACAGAGCTTATTATTGCTGGCACACATTTAATTCTATCTTAGCTTTATATAATTTCTACACTGCTTTCTTTTGTCCCTTGACTATTGAAATTAACATTGTTGTAGTACCGATAATGATTCCGACTTCACAGCGCTGGTCATCGAAACCACAAGTCATCATAGTTCCCACGGTATCATTTACTACCGCCATGATGTCAGCCTCATAGTCCTGAAAAAATTAAACACACACACACAGGTAAGGAAAGATTTCTGAAGCTGTGGTTTTGTGCCATTCTGCATCCCAGTTTGAATTAAACCAAATGCTTCAGGGTGAATATATGACAAATGCAGTGTGGCATCAAATGAGTGTCAGTGACACAAAGGATAAAACTTACTCCTCGTTGCTTTATAGCTTTGTTGAGCAGCTGGACAACATCCATCCCCTCCACTCCACTGGCCTTAAAACGCTTTGTCCACGTTAAAAGATAGCTCTGAACACAAACAGAGAGGGCGATTAGAAACAGGAAAGAGAGAGATTTGGGTTTGTTGGGCAGAGCCTGCCGTTATCATTGTGGCAACTCATACTAACAACAGGGCTGATCTCTAGATATCTCAATAGAAGATATTAAATGGAAAGCGTAATGTGCCACAATGAAGTAGACTAAATGGCAGACTGGACAAATAAGTGGGGAATTTCCCAGCTTGGCTACTTTGATCAATTGGTCAATCTGTCAATTAGTCGTGAATTTTGTTTTACCTCATCTAGCTTGGTCTGCTGGCAAGGGAAGGAGAAGGTGAATCCAACTGGCAGTTTCTTGTCTTTGATGTTGTGTTTTTCCATGAAGTCACCGAGGCACTCTGCCACATGGTCAAACAGCTGGAACAGAGGTGGAGAAAGAGAGAGAGAGGTTGTGTCAGGTGAAGCTGTGTGTGTGTGTGTTTATGTCTGTGTCTGTGTCTGTGTGTAATATAATCCTACTTTTGTTCCACTGCCGTGTATGATATCCTCTGGTGTGTCGTAGATTTGGCTCTCCATCTGAACGGTCTGTTTCTTCTCATGGCTCACTTTGACACGAAGGATCCTGAAGTTACTGCCTCCCAAATCCAACGCAATGAAGTCTCCCTTCTCTATCAAGACAGAAAAAGAGGAAGAGACAGATGGAAGAAAGAGGGCAGTAGATAGAGAAAGAAATGTTAATCTTTAGGGTACAAAGCCGTAGACTTTTCATTTTAACTCCGGGCAAATTCAATTTTTTCACTAAATGGAGCAAGGTTTCAGTGTCTTCTTTAGGGAAAGCCATGTTGACATTATTGTGGGACAGACAGACATTATTAATGAGAGAGTGTTACCTCATCGCTAACACAGAAAGTCCACTTCAACCATTTATCAGGTAGGCTGTATTTGCCTGCTGTCCTTTCAGTGTCTACATAAACTAAAGCTCAGGTAGCAGCAGCAATTATAGCAAGAACTTAATCCCTATGCCAACTCCTGAGATTAACACACATACTATATATGTATGTGTGTGTGTGCAGACAGTGTGTGACAATTGTGTGGCTGTTGATTGTCTTGTCTCTGTTAACTATGAAATAATTTCTTTTCTGGGACCACATATTTTTACAGTTAAATCAAATGAAACTCTGGTCTGTAATATTGAAATACTGTATATTACTTGTTAGAGTATCACATGTCAATAAATTTAAGGTCAGTGAGTTGTAAGTAGTTTATTAGCATGACTGTTTAATGGCTTTCTGATTAGATAAACTGCAACTGTGTTTCCTTGCTTATCATAACTCATCAGTAAATTATACTGGTGAGTGGCCCCAAACTGATTGCACATACAGTCTGTTTCCTTCTTATTACTGTGTTTCTTTCCTATTCATCTTCCTCAGTGATCACGTACAAACAAATCAAACTCAAGTACTAACAGGATGTCCTACAGATAAAACAGTTCTTGGTGTTGCTACATTAAAAATGTAGAAATGCCACATTGTGTTGTTTCTGAGTAAAAGTTCTAATGATATTAGAAACATTTACTCAGTAGTGTGATATCACATTATTTTGACCTTGTGCCACAACACTTTTGTGCAGATCACAATGCAAGGCCAGGTCAATGTAGTTCACTTGTTGCATACAGAGTGATAATTTATCTGGAAGGAATGTAAATGCAGTAGAGACGACCAGAACAAAATTTTTGGCAGAGTTCACTTCTGTAAATAACTTGAGCTTTAAATCTGGGAATCAAGAAGGTTGCAATTAAATATTTTTTAGCATCAGTTCTTTAATTTAATTTCTGTTTCCAATGGAAATAGAGCCAAGAACAAATATATTGTGCCTTCTCATTGTAAGAAGATCACAAGATCCTACCTGGCTTCACCATCAGTTTATTAGGTGATCAACAAATTCCTGTTCTCTCTAACAGTGGCAGAATAATAATCACACACCCCCCAACCCCACCCACTCTCTGCCAAACATAGCTATTGTAGCTTAATGGCCGGGCTCTGTCTTAAAACAACAGTCAGGAGCCCAAATGAACATTGAAATAGGTTTTTCTTGCTGTAATCATTCCTCCTGTTCATACTGACCATTAGAAGATCTCTTCATAAAGCATTTACAATGTAAGTGATGGGGGACAAAATCCACATTCCTCCTTCTGTGCAAAAATATATTAATACATTATTATGTATTATCTATGCTAAAAGTTTATCTGAAGCTAAGATGAAGCTTCAATCGTCCAAATTAGTCAAATCAAGTAGATGTCTTTCAACGTTACAGTCTTTTTAGTGCCAAAGTCCCTCTTTTTGTTACTATACTTCCACTGCAGCTCAACAGGGAAACACTGTCTGAGGAAACACAGAGAGGGAATTTGATGCTAAAAAGACTGTAAATGTGGCAAATATCCACTTGATATGACTAACTCAGACTGCTGAAGTCTCATATAAGCTTAACAGAGACTTTTAAACGCATTTTTGCATAAAATGACACACTGTGGATTTTGGTCTCCATTACTTACATTGAAAGTGCATTTGAAGGGGATCTTTTAATTGTCGTTATGAACAGGAGGAATGATTACAATGAGGGAAAACTTGTTTCAGTGTTTGTATGGACAACTGACTGTTGTTTTAAGACAGGACTTGAAAAACTGTGAACATATCCTTTGAACCAACAATTTAACAGGTAGTTTTAATGACAGCTGCCTTTATGTGACAAATTTAACTGGAAATATGGAGCTCACGATGACTGTAACGTAACAGAACCATTTATCCACAACTTCATTCTTTATCAACCAGGATTTGGTATCAGTCAATAAATCTGTACTCGATTGTGTTATTTGTATTTACTAAACAAAAAACTAGAAGAAACAAAAGTTTAGAATTTAAATTGTATTAGTTCAATATAAGTAATTTATGTTCAGTTATTACAGTAGCAGGATCAGGGCTCAACTTTGATTGTGTGTGTGTGTGTGTGTGTGTGTGTGTGTGTGTGTGTGTGTGTGTGTGTGTGTGTGTGTGGTCTGTCATAGGCTCCCTCTGGGGACAAATTCCAGACTTAGGACCAGTTAATTTGCGACGCCTTGTCCAACTGGTGACAAAAGCCGTGTCTCCAGTTGGGGAAAAAGCTGATTTTCAGGTCAGTGGTTAAGGTTAGGGTAAGTCTCCAGGAAATTAATGTAAGTATATGTATTGTACCCAAAAGTTATCACGACCTGATATGTGCGTGTGTGTGTGAAGAAACACGTAGAATTGGATTGAGTCATAGCAATATGCTGCTATTAATAGTCAGCTGACTAAGATAATAAAATCTATCTTTCACTTTAAATGGAAAAAACACTCTACTCTTCAAGTACAGCACATACAAGATATGAACACACTCTGACTCACATTTATTGGTATTATAAAGGCAGAATGACCACAGTAAATTAGGTTTGAGAGCAGACAATCACATATTGGCAGGGAGAGAGAGACAGGGACCATGAGTATATGGTATTTGTCACCACACCAAGCAGATCTTTTGAGTTCAGGATAGATTATTGTAAGCAAGAGATCATGTGTGTCAGATAAAAAGTGAAAGATACAGCATGTCACCCATTTCGTACAAGATAAACATTTCTCTGAATAACTCAACAACATGGTTTTGTCTGTTAGGATTGTAATTGTCCCCAAACCAGATAAACAACTTAGCCTTTGTCATGGACAAACATTTTTGGCACCATGGCTCAGTGGTTAGCAGCTAAAATAAACTTGGTGTAGATCCCAGTACCAGAAGTTTCTCAGTGGAGTTTGCATGTTCTCCCTTGTGCTCTCTCTTCCTCCCACAGGCTAAAGGAAATAAATGTGACTGTCTATTTTTGATATAACGTTCTGTATAGCAAACTTGTTGTCACTCTGATTTTATCCCACAGGGACCAATAAGTTCAATAAATCCAACATTGGTTAAAATTAGCTTTAGGAGGTGCTGACCTGATCCATCAGGGATTGACCGCACAAACGTTGGCAACATCTTCAGTGATGCAGTGGCGTTTGTGTCCCGACCCAATCCTTTGACCAGCTCCCGGCGGAACCGCTGCATGATGTCCAGTAACGTCTCATCAGAGAATCGCATGGAGTACAGGTACTTATCAATCTGAAAATAAACAGAAACAGAAAAAAGGACAGAAGCATTAATTATTATCTTAACCATTAATCATCCATCTCTAACCACAACAATATTGTTATCCATGTGCAATATATTAACATCTACACACACTACACACAGCTATTCTTCACTTTTATTTTTTAATGGAAGCAACTGAGATTTACTGGATTTGCTAGTAACATTGATTTTATTTTCTGTAAGCATGATGATGCAGTGAATATGACTAAATTTCCATCTCATAATGCTTTTGAACCCATGAAGATAATCTAATTCCTGAACCGACTGACATCAGTATTCCTTTTATTAGTTATATCACACAGGCAATAGCTGTACCGGAAAGCACAACATCGCCAATGTGACACACAGTGAGACAAGGAAGTACAGGTGTGTCACACTCATTAAATCAGGTTATCAGGGCAATACTACAATGACCGGTGTTCATTCTTATGAGTTTATTATGGGTGTAACATTGATGAGTCCAAGTAGGAGATTATCCTTGAAATCAATTACAGGTTAAAGTAAGAAAAATCTTTTCACCTCAAGGGTGAGAATTGTACCAAATCACAGGTAAAGTACAGCTAGATGTGCTTTATCGGAATTATCAGCACACCTGGACATACAATACATACGCATATCTGGACCAGTTAGATTGCCTGGCTGAAACTGCCCCCACACACACACCTAGACTCACACACACACACAGACATACACACCCTGAGCTGTCTGACCCTTCAGCAACAGGATGTTAAACAATCTTCCAGTGAAATCCAGTATTGCATCACATCACATGATGAAGAACAGAGCTGCTTTATGATTTATAAAGTTTAACAAACCTAGATCAGAATCTTACACCCACACATAACTCTGGTTAAATGTCACATTCATTATGACCTGTGTGGAAGGATTAACCCTGCCAATTGTCAATTAGAGCCCATAACTGGATTACTGTCAGTCTGTTTCATAAGATTGACTCCAAGAATATGGGAGATAGATATATATATACATACACACAAACACACACACAAACACACACACAAACACACACACAAACACACACACACACACACACACACACACACACACACACACACACACACACACACACACACACACACAGTAGTTCAGACATCACATGTAATATACACACAGGACTGACGTCCATTATGGCCCCATGTGATAATTTACTAGAATTACTCATTGTAATAGATGCCAGATAGGAACGTTGTAACTTCCTCTTTCAGGAGTTGCACATGAACTGTTTTTCCTGTACAGCTCTGGTCTCTTGGTAAGTGGTTCAGCACAATGTGTGAGAGTACTTACAGGAAGGAAGGTGCATCTAAATGAATTTTATAGTTAAATAAAATGGACTTTATAGTAAAAGAAATCCAATCAGGAGACATTTACTTTGCTGTACGCAAATCCACATTTTGCTACCAAATAATGAGCACATGTTGGAGGAGACTTTCTTTCATCTTCAGTTGCCTCATACTGCAAACAATAAAAGACTTGCTGTTTAACCGTGCAGTCATGTTTGAACAGTATAAACAAGTTGTGAGCAGACATGGATGGAACAGTTTACAACCGTTTACTTATTTGTAGGTGTTACATTCCCTATATTCAGTCTAAATGTGGAGTCTGCCTCTGGGATGAAAGCTCATTAGCACATGCTCTTTTCATATAGAAGCCAACAGCTGAGTAAATGTCACTTCTCACCTTCATAATCACAGTAAAAAAACTGGTCCACAACACTGGTCCCTGAGTCGTATTTTACACTGAGGTCGAGTTAGGGGTTTAAAGAGACATTTTAAGTTCAGTAACATGTTAGTGCTGCTGTGCGCGCACGCACACACACACACACACACACACACACACACACACACACACACACACACACACACACACTCTCTCAGCATGTGTTATATCAATTACACCATAAACAGACACACAAAACCACAGATCTTTCTTTCTTTCCCTACACACAAATACTACGTCCTCTGTCTCAGCCACACAACACAAACTAAATGCATTCAGAATATAAGTAAGCATTTACAAGAACAACAGTATTTTGATAACAAATTAGAATGAAAACAAATGGAAAGGAGATAATTTGTCAAACTTCTACGGTCTTGTTTCACTGGATCGATTGAGTTGACAAACTGCAAGGTACAAAACCCCACAAAACAACATTTTTAAACATTTGAGAGTCGACTTGGTACTTTGTCACCAACATTTGACCTAATGTGACAAAATGCCTCTTTGTCAGCTATTCAACCAGAGGAAATGAAAGTGTGTATGAGGTGCTGCAGCACAAGCAGTTTCCACCAACAACATCTCATGCAGTGTAAATGAGAAAATTTTTAAATTTCATATTAGAAGTGTAAATCCAGAGTAAATAAAAAGCCCTGGCTTTTCACCAAACTCATTTGCACTTCTCTTTAAATGACACCCTGCTGAAGTTCCATTTATCAATATTTGTGATATCAAATCAAATCACTCCCTGTTATGTGGTGTGCTAGTACAGGCGATCCCTCTGAGAATCATTAATGCATTCATTCTCACGGCTGAGTCCATCAAGCTCTCACCAACCCCACTGACTTTGCACTAAATGCAGAACTGAGGCCTCACATCAGCTAGAGCCCCTGTTAGAGTTGACTGCATTAACCTATATTAATGTGAATATGTCCCCACCGGACAAACTGTCCCTGTCAAACGGCTTGACGCAGCAAAACGCTGAAATGACGCTAATTAAATGTGTAAATTACACTTCTTATTTATGAAACCAATGGTGTGAACATTTGCAAGTCCAAACCATGGACGTTTTCCCATCATTAGCTTTCGTCCCACATTAATGAGGCATAAGAAACATTAGCCAAGTGTTTGCTAACACAATATGAAAATAAAATGTGATAATGCAATTTTAAAAAACATGATGATTTGGAGTTTGCTTGGTCATAAATCACAGGATATATCCTTCTGACCATGAACCTTCATGGTTTTATGGTGAAAACTGTTTTTGTGTGTGTGAATGAAGAAATGAAGCTTATGTCTCCTGTTTTATGTTATTCCATTTTAGCTTATTTTTATTTCCAATTAAACCCATTTTAACTGTATTTAAATGTCTTTTTATATCGCCTTGTGTTGCTTTTACATTCTGTCTTGATGCTTTTTATGTTTTATGTACAGCACTTTGAATTGCTTGTTGTTGAAATGTACCATACAAAGAAACTTGCCTTGCCTAGGCAGTGAGCCACATTTGCTGTCAGCTGATGTAAACAGTGTCGGGTTTGATGCTTCAACACGGTGATCTATTTAAGCTGCCAACACATTCATGCCAACCGCTACGCACTGAAGCTGCCTGCAAGTGCTGATCCTCACTGGTTATATTCCACCTGGCACCACCCTGCCTCTTCCTGTTCCTTTTCTGAATTATCATTATCGATGATGGAAACTACTGCCAGATACAGCATAACTGTATAACCATTCATACATAATCATCAATGGAAAGAGCGTTTTTGACTGTGTACTGTTAGCTTATATACTGTACAAGCCCTTAACTAACTTGGATTCTTCTTTAAAGGCCTGGTTAAAATAAGATTGTGATCCTAATTGAATGAGAAGGCATCTTTAGCTGGTCTACTTAAATAATCCAGTCCTGGGTTACAAAGGGGAGGATTAAAAGCAGGCATTGTCCACATTTCTCCACATCACACTAAGACAAATCCACTGATGCCACACTTAATTCAATTCCTGCAGCAGGAAAGAAGTTTCCATCACTGTACTATGACTCAGCATTCTGCAGCTAGAAACTATGCCGAAACAGCACTTTATTATAGCTATCGTCTGATCTGACACAAGCACAATCTATGCTGTGGGTTGTTGCAGCTCACATGAATGCAGAAAACATAGTGCAGAACAAGTCACCTTTCACAGGAACTTCATTTTCTAACTTTTACAATTGACCAAAACAGGCGTTTCCGATTTTTCCACTGACATTTTCCTGGTGAGGTGACAGGAGACCTCTCTGGTGTGCGTCAGTCTGTAAAGGCCATGTTTTCCCCTCAACACACCTCTGACACACAACTTTCTCTGACGCCCCCCTGGATCTTATGACTTTCAGGAAGCGATCACTCTCTCTCTCTGTCTGACTGCCTCTTTCCCCTCCCCTTTTCTTCCCCTCAATACCTCACCTCCTCCTCTCTCCTTCTCCCTCTCCTTTCTGTTTGCATTCCTCCTCCCAACAATGCCCTGTTCTCCTCCTTGTCACCGCGAGGTGGTTCGGGAAAGCACTGAAACCTGACTCCTTTGTGTACGTACGTGTGCACGGTGTTGTGCACACACAGACTCGCCATGTGGAAAAATACTGTCCTCTACACTGCCCTCTCATGCACCTTCCATTCTTCCACACACACGTACTAAAACACTGCTTTAGATGCCTGCTAACAGCTGACAGTGTATCCGAGAGCACAGTCAAGGACACTGCAGTGGATTGAGTGAAGTAGAGGCACGCTCAGCTGATCGAGGCTCTTTGACAACTGCAGATACAACACAGTTTGCCTGAACACATTGCAGTGATGAGAATATCTGCATCCTTTCACTTACAGTTCAAATTCTGAGCTGTATGTTTGGCAACGTAGTAAGAAAAGAAGTTAAGAAGTCAAGGCAAACACAAACTATGCTCTTAGAAAAGCTACACAATAGCTAAACACCTGCCACTGTGTGTGTGTGTGTGTGTGTCTGTGTGTGTGTGTGTGTGTGTGTGTGTGGGCGTATTTGTGTATAAGCCTTCTCCTCCTGTCACCTATGGTCACATGGCTCAAAGCTGGCCTATTTTAGGGAGGCAGGGAGAGGCAGAAAGCAGGAGTAAAGAGGGAGGGGTGTGTGTTGTATAACATCAGATCCTGAGTGCTGATAAATGTGTTTTGTCTCTATAGACTGTCATTAGATTTCAGCACGTTTGGATATGACAGCTTTGTGTATCGCCTTGTGTGTATGACTGAGCTGAGAGAAGAGCACAAAGACAGAGAGGGGGAGGACAACTGACAGTGAGGCACACGGGGGAAGGAAAGAGGAGGTGTGATAACTTTTTTCCACTTTTACAGAAAAAAAACCCAGTGTTTGATGCAGAATTTGCAGTTGGTGATTATGTGTGACATCATCAGTGAGCGACCTTAAAGGGACCCTGTCCCATGTGCTAATTCATAAAGCACATGTTTAGAAAATGGCTTGGGGATAATTTAGAATTTGAACCAAATGTGATGAAAAAATTGAAAGTTTCAAATGTTTTAGTCAAGGAAAATAACTAAGAGACGACAAATTTGGTGACACAAATAGGTCTGAACGTATTTTAACCTCCTCTGACTCAGTTTTTACTACATTAGTTTGCAGAAGGGAACTGTGTTGGTTGCAACACTATTTTATGTTCGATTAGGAAGTACTAGGGGTCGGAGAGACTGGAAAGCCTTCGTTCCTTCAACACACACACACGCGTGCTCTGAAGTCAACTAAAACTGGTCTAGTCAGTTTTACAACTGCAGCCTATTGCAACAGCTGTGTGTAAGTTCAAACTTAGCCACTAAATTGAGATTTATGCATTATTTTTTTTTAAAAAGTGTTGCACCATGGAGATAAGTTACAACACAACTCTAAGTAACGAGTAAATAGTTACACATGCCCCTAGGTTAGGTGTAAATTACAGAATTATACTCACTAATGGTAAAACATCAGTTTTTCTGGATCATTTCTTCATGAATTGAAGGCCATTTTACAACACTCCAGTAGAGACCTGATTTATAGATATAGTATTTCAATATTGATCAAGCTTACAATGATGTGCTACGATGCCAAGTGGCTCATGCCAGCCAGAAAGTTAAAACGCACTATGTAACTCTATCTTTTATCATTTATTGGCCACTTGCCTTAGTTATGACTTTACGTCCAAGTCAGATTATGCCCCAAGTAATTGTGGTACAATCAAGTTTTGTAGCTGATTAAGTTACAAACTAGCTAGTAGTCATTAAGCCTCTAGTGTCGACTTTGCACTATGACTTAGGAGAGAACTTACACATAGTTGGTGAAACCCACTGCAGGAGTCTAAATGTGGGAGCTGCTCATCTGAGAAGTTATGAAAGACTCACATTCATGGTGTTCAACTTACTCTTCTCCTCTTTCACCTTGAACTTTAACATATTCAGTCATACTTTCAATGCCTATTCATGACAGTTATGAGCAAAAAAGAGCTTTAATAAAGTTTCTTTTTTTTCTTTTCTGAACTCTTGCATCCACACTATTGTTTTATTCTTTTAGCTTAAACACATTTTAGAGTCACAATGATATGACAATTATGTCAATGGCTTTACTGATCTATAGACTGCTGAAAAATTATAAAATACTGAATATTTATTCTACTGAACAATAATAACTAACTGATTTATTTATCCTATTGAAGACCTTTTAGCTGATTTTCCACTCTGTTGAGCTCTACCAAGTAAAAATGAAAGTGCACGTATCATCTTAATGAGAACATAAAGAAGCTCAGTGACCCCTGAAAAAAAACTTTGCTCTTCCTTGTCAAGTTCCACCTCATCATCTGTCTGCTCATCTGTCCTTTCATCTCTGCCTCTGACTTCCTCCCTCCTCTTCGCCACACCTCTCAAAACTCGCATCGTGCCACCAATCACACAGCCTTGTGCCGTGTGTCTCGCACACCTTACTACACAAACACGACCCTGTGTAGTTTGTCATGTCTCACTGAGCCAGAGTTTGATTTAAATCTCAATGTAAAAACAAATGTCAGTGATTGCGAAATACCTACAAAACATCAGTGTTTTCACTTCTGTCACAGCACAGTGTACGTTTCATTCACTTCCTTAAAGAGACAAATCATAAAACAAAGATTTCTAGATGTGTTTCATACTGGCAAACTCTTAAAGTTAAAATGATGATTGTTTGAATAAACTCAATGACCTCTACAACACATGCTCTCCTCCTCTCTCCTCATGTCTCAACCTCTGTTTTGTCTTCACGCCAGTTTCTGTCTCATACAAACACAAACATAACATCAAAAATGAAGGCAGAAGAAACAGAGAGCACTCACCTTTTTAACCTGGTCATCCTTGAGTTCAGTGAAGTAATAGGCTAGTAGCTGGGCCGCAATCATCCTGGTCCTCTTTCTCTCTCACACACACATGCAGACTCACACAAACACACACACACACACTCTCTCTTTCTGACACACACACACAGTCAGATGGAGAAAAATCCAAAATAAAAAGGTAAAAAAATGATACTGAAACTCTGCTCTTACTCTACTTGGTACATAACAATCTGTCACACACCGTAAGAGATATAAAAATACCCTGAGTCCAATCCGTTGTGGTTTAAAATAGACAGAGCTGCTTCATGTATAGCTAACTCTTCAGCTCTTCCCTCTCTGTGCATGTAAGTAAAGCCAGGAAGCATGAGTGAGACAGCAAGTTTAGCTGCAGGAGGAAGACAGAGAGAGAGAGAGAGAGAGAGAAGCAGGGAGGGCCAGAACACGAGCCCTGCCCACCATCTGTGAGCTCATTGGTTAGGAAGAGTGAGTGGCTTGGAGCAGGGGGTGTGTGTGTGGGGTGGTGGGGGTGGGGGGGTAAGTGCCACATCCTCTTTTCTGCTATTGGCAGGTCTGCGGACGCCTTGGAGGCAAACCCGGTGATGGAGGAGGTAGAGAGGGACTGCCTAATTAGGGGAGAGGAGAGGCACGAGGGGGGGGAGCGAAGGGGAGGGACTTAACTAGAGAGAAAGAAGTAAGGAAGTAAGATGAAGAGGAGATGAGTGTTTTACTGTTTCAAGGAAGTTATGAAGTCACTTTGAGTTCAGCGTGCGTTGATGAGAAAATGACTCACACGGTCGACGTATTAGTCAAAGCACTCTTTAGCTCTTCATCCAATTGTCAGCTGGATCAGAAGGCTGGGAGGAAGAGGAGGGAAAGCCGTAGTCTTTTGTGAGCCTGAGGGAAAATGTTTAGTGAGGACAAGAAGCATCAGTGGCAGAGTTTAGGTGGCGGGTGTTGTATACTGTAAGATCCTTCTCTCTGTTTTTTTTTTTTTAAATTTCATTCTGCTGTTCCTCATGTTGTCGATGTTTCTTGTGTTTATCAGTTTTTGTTTTATATCTGTGATCATGTTTAAGTTAAAACCTCTATGTTATTTCTCTGTGGTTGAAGCCCTATGTTTTGATAGTCAGCTATCCTGTCAAACAGCAACAAATGCAAATGCATATGTAAAATATAAACTTTTAAAAGGAAGCATATTAGGTTTGTTTCTCTACTTGTTCTCTGGGTGTGACTGAAAGTTTAGACAGTCAAATGAATGTTTGCTTTAGAAATAAGTGGACAGATGCTTTGACTTATTTTCCATTCAGCTTTCTATCTAAAGTGTTGAGTAACCCGGCAGCAGACAGAATACACCTGCCTTTCCTTTCAATCACTCTGCCTGCTTTTCTATATTTCAGGAAGAAAGAAAGCCACTCACTCACTCAAACATCCCGACAGTCAACCCATCAGACAGCCACTTTCTCTGGCTCCACTGTTCTTTCAAAGAGACATGACGTCACCACCACCACAACAACAACAACAGCTGTCTGTTGTCTGGCCTCTCAAAGGAACATCCACAGACACAGCAGTGCTAATAAAAGTGATGTATTGGTTTTCTATAAGGAAAGCTCAAAACTCTAAGTGTTGAAGCATTACACACTGATCTTAAATATGTCACAGCTTCCAGTGCTTCTAGTATAAAATAAAAACAACTTCAAATTTTAGTGCAAATTTATTGTGCAGTTTTTTTAATGATGTAACAGACTCATTTTGTTATTTTACCCATTTCATATCCAACCTGCCAACGTGCCTGGACTTGTATTTATGTGCACAGAAAAACACAGACTGCTCTGCTGCATTGAGGCTGACATACGAGAATCTTTGCCTCTTGTTTGATGGATTTCTTTCTGTGTTACTGGTGAATGCTGCAATGACATATAGAAACAAGCTGTTTGTTGATGATAAGACTCCCCCACAGCCATATCACATGCAATATTTCTCTCTACACAGCTTTGTATACTGCTCTACTGTGCAACAGCAAATAGGTCAGGAACTTTATCTAGCTAACATGAATTTTACACTACAGACACCATGCAAGACCAGAATCTGGTTCCCCCGATGATCTCAAAATGATAAAAGCCTTTTGGAAACTACAGAAACTTTTAAGAAAAATTTTAAGGAAGACAGTGAGAGAAACAAAGTAAAAAAAAAGGCGTGGAATATCTGCTGTGAGAAAGCCTGTTCAATCTGCAGATCTTTCTCTTCAGTCTGTCTAAATTACAGGGCAATAACAATTAACCACCTGTTAGGGTCTCTTTCATTCTCACATTGTTCACATTCTCACATTGTTAGCTGTGCCAGCTGAAGCAACAGGGCAGCAAATTTTATATTACAGATGAATCCATGCCAGTTAATGGTAGCCACTCTGTTACAGACTGATAACAGTCAAGTTAACTGCCAGCACAACACAGCACAGAAAACTAGCTGCCAACTGGTGTGGTGGATCTCTGCATCATCAAGTTACATAACAAGATACAATATTTCCTCCATCATCCATTTCCAGAATATCTTAATGAGCTTTCCCATGTGTCTCTCTCCATCTCTCATTCCTCACACCTCCAGCAGCAATAACAACTAATCCCACATCTCCATGTCTGAATTGATAATCCCAGAAGTGCTAGCTCCTCCAGATTATCATACTGGCAATATGTTTGAATAAGTGTATTATTTTGTTACCTTCATTAATAAAGTTTTCCCATGATCCAGCTGTGCCGGCATCCAGCAGTTGTCACCACAGTGATATTTTGAGGCGTTGCGGTGTCTCATTCTTCCCCTGTCCTCAGATCCTGGCTTCAAGCTACAATTCATTGTAACTGGGGAAAATGAATCAGGGTATGAGATATAAAAATGAAAGTTCAATGAAAACAACTGTATATCGAAAAGAAAATAGAGAATCCCACAGGAACAGGGCCAGCGCTTGTCCTTTTGTAGGTCCTGAAGAACCAGCGGCTCAACTCTGCCCATTTACTGGTGACCATTTCTGTGTTTGTGTGTGTGTCAAAGCTCTTATTGTTGTTTTACAGGGGAGACAAAGACCCACACCCACACACTCGCAAAGACTCGGACACACACACACAAAGAAAGTGGCTATATAATAAGACTCACACACCTTGCTCCCTGAGGAATGCTCATTCAAGGTTTTTCAAACTGGCTAAATTAAAAAAAGGATGTGCAGTAAAAGACAGAATGTACATCATTGTGGAGGAAGGTTATACAGGATGTGAAGATAAAGACAGAAAGGGGAAATGGAAAGGACAACTGTGACAGAACATGAGAGGAAAAGAGAGCCTCTGTATCAGTCACTGCAACGCTCTGTGCTGCACGAGCTGCAGATTCAGCAGCCCAGCTGTGTTCGTGTGTTGCTGCACTGAAGCTGCAGTGTCAGTGTATGTGTGATTTAACTGTGGAGCTACTAGGTCACTACTAGGACAGTGTGGGATTACTGTGCTGTGTCTGTGTGTGTACGTGTGTGTGTGTGTGTGTGTGCAGGTGGGTGTGTCCATGTGTGTGACGTAGCCCTCATGGTAGCATTGTAACATGTTAATCCCTGACAGATTAGCTACTGTTTCATTCCTGTTAGCACACAGCCTTTCTCATTATATTTCCTTCCTTCCCTCCTTTCTTTAATTCTTTCTAATTTGTTTCTGTCCTTCCTTTACTCCTTTCTCAGTGCTTTTCTATATAGCTTACACTCAGCTGCTTTTTTCCTACCTTCTTTCATCTTCAACACATCATCTAATCTATCATGAATGGATTAGCATAAGAACACTGATCGTTGCACTGCTCATTCATTTCCTAGTATTGATAGATCAGTAGTTCAAGATTGTAATGCAATTTATAAACACTAGTTATAATATTTGCCTTACACATTCACTGGAAACATGTGCACGACCTCTTAGTTCAGGCCCTCAGACTGAAATTTTATCAACAATACTAAAACACTCTTCAGCTCACTTCAAACAACACTAAAATGTTCTCTATAATGTTGGTGGATTTGTCCGTGTTTCTGCCTGTACTGTTATTTCAGCATGTACAACATAGATAAAAACACAGGCAGATGGGCAAGGATCCAGTCAGACAGATAAAGCAGACAGACAAAATAACTAAAATGACACAGATGCACCGACAGACAGACAGAGTGGAAAGACAGACAGGCGATCACAAGGACAGAGAGTCAGTCCAGAGTGACAGAACAGAGCGGTGCTTGTTTTTTATTGTTGTGAAATGTGGTCAGCAGCATTCCAATCCTCCTCCTGCCCTTCATCAATACCGAGATATTGCTCTCTCTCGCTCTCTCTCTCTCACACACACATTTTTTTTTCCATTTTGTAATTTTCTTTGTCTCTTATTTATCCAACACACACCATATCTTCTAAATAGACTGACATTTATATATTTAAAAAAAATAATTTATTAAATTATTTTATAGGAATCATCTGGTTCTAATATTATGAACTAAATTACTGATACAACTTAGTGTGTTGTAAAATATATATATATATATATATAGAACTACTTCAAACACAGTACAAACACAGCAAGACTGACACAAAAGTGACATCTTTGTTTTTTCGTATTAGATTACCCAGCTATTTGTATAATTTGCTGATAATTTGAGTTTTTAGTCAATACTGTAAAAAACAAAAACAAAAACAAAAACAAAAAATTAAATGAGAACACATTGTAAGGAGGCAGCATGTGAATGTCTGAGGACAAGCAAAGATCTTCAGCGGACCACACACATGTACAGTATGGTCACATTTTGACAATTGAAGCTAGCCGTGGTGAATATCATGACAGCTGATTATAACATTATGGTTTGGTCTCACATCAAGCGCTAACTTTGAGTAGTTTGCAGGATGTGATTTTTTTAAAATGAGTATACTTTCTTTTGCTCAGCCCTGGTATCAGAGGCACAGAGTGTAATCAGTGCATGGCTAACATTAGCATGAGACCGTGCAGCTGTGTGTGTGACACCTTTCCCATGGCTGACTGGGTAGTTGATTAGAAAGTGGAGGGCTTTGGTTTAAAATCTTGAGTGAGGAAACCAAATATTTTTGCTGGGCCAGTATATTGAAATTTAGACGCACTTCGGATGGGCCTTTCAAGGGACAAATAAGAAAATTTTCACTAAGTAGTAAACATCATAGCAATGACTTCTATCAGGTTCTGAGCACTGATTAAGGGAAGTGAGCTTTAGAACAAAAAGTGTTGACAAATTTAGTTTTATAAAAATCCAGTTCTTTAAACATTATTAGGGACAAGGATTTTATCCCTGGCTTCTGGCTTGGTTGGGTGCAACATACAGCACAAATGGCTGTTTGTGTGTGGGAAGCCTGTGAGGGATCATGCAACAAACACATCTGCATGTGTTCCGCCCTTCAGGTGAAGCTCCTTGCTTTCAGGTGAAAAGAAGCGGCTGGTGAATCCATTTGTATAGGACGAGAGTCTGCAGCTCTTGCAGACCAGCAACTGATGTTAGCAGCCCTTATGGGAAGTTACATGTCCTGCTTCTGTCTGGCCACAGCTGTGATGAGGGCGGCACCTTTCCCGCTGCCCTCTTCTGATGGGACGAAGGTCACATCACACTGAGGAGCCAAAACACTGGTAGTCTCTTGGAGGACTTTAGAAAAACTGCAAACAGCACCAGAAGAAAAAAAATAGTTTAGTTTTTATAAAGTTATTTGAAGATATTAAATCGAGTGTAAAACTAGATGTGGCCAGTCACAAACAACAAGATGTTTAATTGAACTGAATCATTGTTAATGTGATTGGAACCTGTAGAACACTATCACAATGACAAATAATATAAATAAATAATAATGATAACGCACTGTGGATGTAGTTTGTAGAGTGCCCCATCTACCCCCACAGTGATGTTCAGATGGTCCAGGCCACGATTCTCTCTCATCTTATCGACCACGGCTGCCATTCCTGCCCCACACAGCTGAGCTGCGCGACGTGACACTGCTCCACATACCTATATAACAATGACAGCCTTTATCATTATTGCAACACTTAACAGTCTGTTGGTGCCACAGTTTGGAGCTAGACAATGTCATATTGCTCCACAAATCAGTGCAAAAGGTCTTACCAAATGAGGTTGCAACAGAGAACATGATTTTCTGAGCATTGTACTAGGACAAAATTTAAACTCTTAACCTTTTTTCTGCCATTTGAGACACGTTTGGGACAAGAAATAGGCTAGCAGGGGGCAGAATTATGCTATAAACGCTTACTTTTAATAGTTCTTCACAAGGCTCTGAAGTTTCAAGTGGTACATTATCATCTAAACTCTCCCAGTAGTGAACTAATAGACCTTTTTCACACATTTTGACATGACATGACAGGAAAAGCACAAGTGTAACTAATAACATTAATGGTGGCTGCATCACCTTAGGTGTAGGAGGCATAATGAATGTTATTTGTTACACCTGTGTTCTTCCTGCAATGACTAATCTAGATATTCCCTGTGAAGAAAGCTTTTTGGTCCTGTACATACGTATGTAATCAACCTTAATGAATTATGACTTGTAAATAAAACACAATAAAATATAAAACACAATGAGCCTGTCAATGTTTGAGCTGTCATATAATAACAGAACACTGAACACTGAATACATTATACCTTAAATTTTAGTTTGAGAACACACTGGCACAATAGATGGCTCCAAGTGTCCAATGAAGCCACACCGGTGAACCATCATGCACTATACAAGGGTCATGAATCTGGAGAAACTAAATGCGATTCAGCCATCATCAATGTTATTATTTCATGTGTGCTTTTCCTACTTTGAAATGCTAAATCTAAATCTGTTGTGAAAAAGGTCTATTGTTCACCAAAAAACAGGACGTCTGACTTGTTTTGTGTTAGTTGCTCAACACTTTTCTATCTTCTACCTCTTTGACAATGATGCTGTCGTCACAGGTGCTGTCCAGGCCCAGCTGTTGGAGAATGGATCTGACCTGCAGTAAAGCCAGGCGGTCACTAGAAGGAGACGGCACAGTTACAAAAACTAAAGCAACATCACAGTCATATAGGTGCATGTGTGTGGTGATGTGGTGGCATAAGCAGATTTAAAAGACATTATTGAGTATTGGACAAAGCTTTTATTCACACACACACAGACAGATAAGGTTTTACCTACCTCTCTATTTGTGACAGGTATTTAGTTTGGAATATTCCAGGTGTTTTTAAAGGTTCAGTGACGTGTCCTCTGAACAACAAACCTCCTCTGGTTAAATCCAAGAGCACCTGACGGACAACTTCACCTAAATACATCCCACTGGTCAGCTTTTCAAACCTGCACACACACAAAAACACATATTATTTGTGACCACCTGAACAAGTTACAGGCTACAGAACAGTTCAATAGATCTAAAAACATACAGAATCACTGGACCATGAGACACACACACACATGCATAAAAGTATGCAAGTTATATGTAACCTGAGAACACAACCACATGATTAACACAAACTTTAAAAAACATGTACAGGTATGACAATATGCATTTCTAACCTTTGTTTTCCAGCGTTAACTGAGTTTTGGTCCACCTCAACGTCATAAGGTGTGATTATGTCATCCAGCGAGCCATCATCACCCAGACCTCCCCACTCTGTGTTTATACACATCCTTCGTATCTCATCATCCTGCTGGGAGAAGAAACCAAAAAATGACGAGGTTAAATGTACCAATTACCATCCAAAAACTCAGTTTTTCACCAGTGAACTAAAACCTTCAGTGTTTTATAAGAGTTCTTTTACCATATCTCCCTGTCGTTCAGGTGTCCCCTCTTCTCTTTCCATTTTTCCTTCCTCTTGTTTGATCTTCTCAATATTCTTCAGTTCCTCCATGTAACAAAGATTACTGCCAGTTCCTTTGAAACAGAGGGACATTGTTGATTTCTGTATCGCATAAAACTCAGTTGCTTTTGATTATAGAGAAAATCCAGTTTACTTAGCAACAGGTATGTGGTGAACAGTTGCACCAACAACACACTTTAACCCTAAACTTAATTCCAGCTGTAATCCGACAACAAAGACCTAAACCTTCAACAGCACAGTGAAAAACTAACAACCAACCAAAATGTCCTCACTTTTTACAAAAAATGTTCTAATACATACCAGCTATCAGTCCGATTTCACACTGAGGGTCTTCATAGGCACAGCTCATCATGGTCCCAACTGTGTCATTGACAACAGCTACTATGTCCAGGTCAAACTCCTATAGACACAAACATATACACAATATGTGTACACAACACACAGACACATACACACATTAATTGATGCAACTGTATACTCAAATTACTGCAGGATATGTCTTCATAGACACAAAAACACATGCATACATGCTTTTATCACCCAACATCCAAGTAAATGTTTGTATATTCACAGTTTATAACAATAGCTGTGATTCCTGATTCCTGAAATTCTGTCAAAAGGATGTCCCATTATTCCTCTTCATAATTTGGTGAAAGACAGTTTTGTGCATCTGGCAGGGTTATTGTCCAAATATGTAAAGAGTGCAGCATTATTCTTTCACCTCAGTGGACAAAACCCAGGTCATCTTTATAAAACTCAGACTCACGTTGTGTCTCTTAATGGCCTCCCTCAGCATGCCGACAACATCATGTCCTTCACAGTCTGTGGCCTTGTAGCCTTTGGTCCAGCTCACCAATGTGCCCTGCAGGACATACAAAGGTTGCAAAAAGTTACAAGGTTGATATTTTTCTTTCTTTTTGTCTTTTTGGTTTCATAACTGGTTGATGATTGGTTTTCATTCTCATGAGAAAAAGGATTCTGTACATGTAACAAACCCTGACATAAGTGAACTAAAACCCACAGTACAGAAAAGACAGTCTGATGTCCATGCTCACCGTGTCAATAGCTGTCTGCTCACAGGGGAAAGAGAAGGTGAAGCCTGCAGGAAGATGAGCGTTCTTCATTCCCATGTAGTCCAGGAAGTCGCTGATACACTGCACTATGTGATCAAACAACTACAGACAGACACAGAGAGACAGAGACAGAAAATCTGTTTACTTAAATTCCAGGACTGTTTTTATTCCACCCTGATTTAGCTCCTTTTGGACTTTGAAAACACACACACTAATAATGTATTGTCACAGGTGAATATAGTGTCAATTACTATAAAAAGGTTATTGAGAGCACATACATTTGGAATGTACATTATGCCCTCAAAGACACTTTATGGAAGTAGGTTCATCAGTATGTGTCAGGCTATTACCATTATAATTCCAACAAAAATACTAAATAGAGAGGAATAAATATGTTGTAGGGCTGCAACTAACAATTATTTTTATTATCATTTAATCTGTCGATTATTTTCTTGATTAATCAATTAGTCATTTGGTCCGTAACATGTCAGAAAATGGTGAAAAATGTTGATCTCTGTTTCTCCAAGCCTAAGGTGCAACCTCAAATATCTTGTTTTGTCCCAGCCAACAGTCCACAACCCAAAGATATTCAGTTTACTGTCATAGAAGACTAAAGAAGCCAGAAAATATATACATTTGAGAAGCTGGAACAAGAGAATTTTTGGATTTTTTTCTATAAAAAAAATGACCCAAAACCATGATTGATTATCAAAATAGTTGATTAATTAACCAATCCTTGCAGCTCTGTTACTCTATGTTGTATGTTTACTAAGATAAAGAGACCTTCTGCACAGTCTGACTTCACTATCCTCTTGGCATTTAGTCTTTGTAATTAATCTTTGCTTAATTATATCAAAACATTATTAATATTTTCTGCTTTGGATGTTCTTGCTTACTTGACTGAATGTTGCCATACATCGCAGTTCTAGTACAACTCAAATTATTGCCAGTAGACCGGCATCAACAGTTATCTAGTAATCTGTTATCATGATAAAATAATAATATGAATGGTTTGCAGGTGAGAAAGTGTACAAAAAAGCCATAAACAAGTGGTAATTATTGGCTAATGTTTAGTTCTGTATTATGCCTTCAGCAGGACATTAGTATTAGAGGATACAATTCAGAACCATCTGTTGTGAGCTTTTTGTTATCGGATGGGCTTTATCTATTTTTGTATGGTTAATTCATTCAGTATGCGTACAAAAAGGGTCTCACACTCTGGCTCCATGTGCATTTCTCTTTTATTAAGATGACATTTTGGCCCTCAGGCCTTCTTCAAGATCAACAATCAAGACTGATTGATGGTTATTGATCTTGAAGAAGGCCTGAGGGCTGAAACGTCATCTTAATAAAAGAGAAATGCATATGGAGCCAGAGTGTGAGACACTTTTTTCCTACTTTCAAGTCTACTTCCAGTGAGCAACACCGCACTACAACCCTTGCTGTGTGTTACTTTTCCATTATATAATTTCTCTTACAGCCTTTTCTTTATGACCCTATGTCATACCACTATGGCTACTACTACTTAAAATACTAATTAACTTCCATAAATGAAAATAATTCACTAAAACCAACTAAGTTTCATGTGTTCTGTGTGCCTATCAGTACTAGTCTGTCTGTCTTCATTATTTAAAACTAAAAAAGCTAACAGTACATCTGTGTGTGTGTGTGTGTGTCCTACCTCTTCTCCAGTTCCCTGCATTATCTCCAGTGGTATGGTGTAGATCTTATGGTAGAGTCTTGAGTTCTGTTGCAGACCTTTTTTAAAGTCCACCAGCAGAGTCCTGAAGTTGGTTCCTCCCAGATCCAAGGCTAGGTATTTCCCACGCTCTTGAAAATCACAAAAAGTAAGCTTATTGATTACATAATTCACTTAAATTAAGTTTAATTTGTTCATCCTCTTGTGGGCTATTACAAAAGGGTAACACTTTAAGTCTCCCTATTCAGCATTTATAACCAGTATATAAACATTAAATAAATGGTTTATAACACACTATAATGTAGTTATAAGCAGATTTAAGTGTTTATTAATGAACAGTAATTGTCAACAATCACAACTTCTCCTATGAATGTATATTTTATATTATTACAATTGTGTTTAACTATATTTACTTTCATTATCTGTTTATACACCAGCCTCCACTAATGGATGCCCAGTAGGGCCGCAACTTGATGATTATTTACATTATAAATTAATATGCCAATTATTTTCTCAATTAATTGTTTGATCTATAAAATGTCAAAAAAATAGTGAAAAATTACTGTTATAATTTCCCAGAGTCACAGGTGACATTTTTAGATGTCTTGTTTTGTCCGACCAAATAACTGAAATATATTCAGTTTACTAAATGTATGACAAAGAACAGCATTAAATCATCATATCTGAGAAGTTGAAAGCAGCTAATTTTGGTCAATTTTGCTTAAAAATGACAAATGATTATTTGATTATCCAAAGAGTTGCAGATTAATTTTCTGTCAATCAACTAATTGATTAATTGACTAATTATTGCAGCTCTGGTGCCCACAGGAAGCGTTAAAGCTGATTACAACTACATTATAGACTGTTACCAACTGTTTATATACTGCTTATAAATGCTAAATAGGGAAACTTAAGGAAAAGTTAAGTGTTGCTGTGCCAAAACCAACAGTGGTGTTTTATTTTCTGACCTGTGCCGTCAGGTGTGTGGTACACAAAAGAAGGCAGCATCTTGATGCCTGAAGATATTTTACTCTTCAGTCCTGCCTCCAGCCCCGCCCTCATCCTGGCCTTGACCAATTGGAGCTGCTCTTGATTCAGTCTGAAGGGAGACAGTGTCTCATCCACCTGGAATACAGGTGAGATAATCACATATGTGAGCATTACTGGTGATTTTGTGTACACCTGTGAAGACATATACCACACAACACACACACACACACACACACACACCAACCTAACCTTTCTCCTCTGTGATGCCAGTCGTTGGGCGACTGCTGCTACCAAGGCAGCTCCTTTGCTGCTGCCGCTGTCTGACAGGACGAATCTGACATGGCACTCAGGAAGCAACCTCCTCACCACTTTATGGAGACGTTTAGGATACCTGAAATGGAGGGAATGCAATGTTTAACCTTTGGTGACCTCTACTGGTAATGTGCAGGAGCTGCAACAACAACACACATCACTGGTTTCAGCGGAGTATCCAAATTATATTTTAAATAGTCTCAACACCGTGACCACTGAGATGGATAATTCAAACTGTATCTAAATTATTTTATATATGTTTAGCAAGCTGTTCAATTATATACATAGAAGTAGTAAATATTGCTAATTAGCGGTACTTTCTGATCAGCATGATTAGTTATTTTTGGCAAGTTTCAAGGCAAAAGAAGACATAGAGCTGGAACAAGCAACAAGATTCCTGCTCAAGAATCTCAGACTGTGAATAATATCTCAGATGAGTCCAAACTTGTTTTATTTCAGATAAAAAAAAGTTGTATGTTTCTTTTTTTCTGTTGATTTTTACTGTGCTGGCATGTGAATATGATTATTGGTGACTATTTCTTTAAAAACTTACTGTGGGTGCGTCTTGTACAAAGTTCCATCCATGCCTACAGTGATCCTCAATTTCCTCAAATTCCGGTTTTGTTTGATTCGAGTCAAGATAGCAGCCAGTCCTGCAGCCACTAGATTTGAGGACCTGAAGGACACGATGGTGCTGACATGTTGAACAGCAATGCAGTCGTCAGGCGATGGGGTCAAATCAAGCTCAGTGAGAATGTCTCTGGTGTTCTTCAGGCCATTTTTGTACCTGAGAAAGATGGACATTTATAGTTTCTTACTGTTTTCAGACAGATGGAGTTTGACACAGAAAGAAAAAGATAACTTACTCCTCCATGGCTGCCACATGTGCAGTGGTTATCTTCCCCTTGGTCTTTAGAGCATTAGACACATGTCCATCAAACAGCAGTCCCAGTTTAGCCATCTTTAATACAACCAGCCTCACCAGCTCACCCAGATACATCCCACTGACCATCTTCTCAAAGCTAGAACACGGAAAGAAATATGGAAACAGAGAAACAGCAGGAATGAAGATTGATATAGCGTCACTCGTGCTGTTCCATATCATGAAAAAGACAAAGCTGCTTTCCCTACAGTTGTTTTCCAGGGTTGTTGGACGCTGCATCGACGTCTCTGTCAAACTCAGTGATGAAATCTTTCAGAGCCCCGTCATCTCCAAAGGCTCCCCAGTCAGTGTTCACACACATCCTGCCCTCGTCGCCCTCCACCAGGTCAACATGACGTAGCTCCTCCATGTAGCATGCATTGGTTCCTGTACCTAAACACCCAAACAGACAGGATATTAATGTAATTATAGTCTTAACCATCATCATATCATGCCAAACATACACCAACCTTAAAATGGTCCTAATCGTAAATTAACCTTAATTTAAACCAAAACTAGTTTAATTTATATTGTAATCTAAATCTCTAACCCCAAAAACAAACCGTAAACATAATCCTTGCAAAAGTGAGGACAGGCCAAGTGTGCACATATATGATGCACTACAAGAAGGAGCAGCAATGTGGCAACAGGTACATTCAAATTTTGAAACTGTATAATTTCATTATCATGTTCAAATATGCAAATTTTGGCCATGATATGAACACTATGAACACACCATTACTGCTAAAATATAAAGGTTTTGGTGGATACTGATGTATTAGTCAGAGTGAGAGATAATGCAGGACAATATGATGGTTCTGCAATTTAAACAAACTTTTGTGAGGCTTAGAAAAGTGTTAGTTTAACTCATAATGTCTAATTTTTGAGTCTGTGGTTTGTTTAGTTGTTGCATTGTTTTACTGTATTACTGTTTTTGGTCCACCACCTATATACATAAAAAATAAAGATGGAAGATATAACTGATGAAATATTACAAAAACACACCCACACACTTAACAAAACAAACTGAAGTTAGATAGATAATAGATTAATGTAGATTTACAGCTGCTTTAACACAGCTACAGTGAACAATATGAATTATATAATAATACTCACCAATGATGAGTCCAACTTCACAGTACCGGTCATCAAAACCACAGGTCATCATGGTCGCCACAGTGTCATTAACCATGGCTAACACCTCTACATCCATACCCTGCAGAGTGAGTTACAGAGTGATGAACCAGGTTATAAGTAACGTCAACTACAGTACATAGTAGATAATCTGCATTTTTTCACTTTATGTTACTGTTCATGTTTGTATTTATTCAGAGGTGACCATATGCATCACTCCGAATAAAACCTTTAAAAAAATCACCCTAATGCACACACACAGTGGTTAAAACTATCTGGCAAAAGTTAAAATGTAAAAATAAAATCTCATACTGTCCTGGTTCTCTACATCAGATTTCAGTACCCCTAATAGTGGAATCTGATTGGATGATGTCAGATATGATCAATATCCAATATCTAAATTACTGAAAGTTTCTTTGGATGGAAGCATCAGCTACACGTCTAAAATAAGCAGTCAATCAAAAGTTACATCCCAGTTCTGTTGAGGGCTGACTGATACATGAGAAATAGTTTGTGGGTAATACTGATAAATGATAGGTTCTTACAACGGTACTGACATGCCTGTATGCACACTGAAGGGGTTATTGGTCGCTGCAATTATTCTTTCTGTCCATACTGGATGCAAAGAGATCCCTTCCTATAGACCAACAACCCTTTCAATGTACCTATAGGCATGTCAGTATTGTTTGAAGATAATAATAAAGTAGTGAATATCTGGCGTCCTACCCCTGTTCTGTCAACAGCCTCTCTGAGGACCTGGACCACATCTTTCCCCTGAAGGCCTCGAGCCCGGTAGTTCTTACTCCAGTTTAACAATAATCCCTACAGAGAGAAGAGAAAAGATTAGGTGGTTTCTGTGTGTGTAAAGTTTAAAATGACAAAGCCACCTCTGCTCCCTGGAGCCAGGGGCAGACAGGACATGACAGAAAATATACTCCATCTTGCACAATGATGCAGTCCAAAGGTGTAAAGTCGATCATTACGAGTCCATAAAGGCCAGGATGATTCATGCAGGGCAGGCCATGAAAATCAGATGGATGAATATAGATTGTTATTACCTGATTCAAGGTGGATTGTTCACAAGGGAAAGAGAAGGTGAAGGCCAGAGGATGTTTCTTCTCCAAACTGATGTTCTTCTCATGCAGGAAGTCCTTTAGAGACTCGGACACATGGTCAAATAACTACACACAGAGAGTGAGACAGATAGAGAGAGAGAGAGACGGTTGAGAAATTATAAACCCCCTTCTCTCTGTTGATGCACCTTCCTCAAACCCCCCCTACTTCTGCTCTATCCTGCTCCCAAACTGCTCAAATTCAGGTGCTTTTTCTGGTCCCTCTTCAATTTCACCTTCCCTTGTTCCTCTTCCTTTTCACTCCCCCTCTCCTCTTCACCTCCTTACCTCTGTTCCTTTCCCAATGAGAAGCTCCTTAGGTATCGAATAGGTCTTCTCCTCCATCTCCACTCCTCCCCTCCTAATCCCCATGCCCTCTCTCACTTTAACTTGGAGCACTTTAAACTTGGAACCTCCGAGATCCAAGGCCAGAAACTGTCCTTTCTCTGCAGGAGAGGAGGAAAGAGACAAAAAATGTATAATATCTCAAGATTTCATCAACATGGTTTTTGGTAGATTAGATGAATCCCAAACATCAACTTACACTAAAGCCTTTAAGTGTTTGGAAAACATTACCTGATCCGTCCGGAGTGGAGCGGACATGTGTTGGCAGCATCTTCACTGCTGCTGCAGCATTGCTTTCAGCAGAAAGCCCCTTCTTCATTTCAGCCTGGAAACGAGCCGAGATGTCCGTTAGCTGGTCGTCATGGATACGCATGGCATACAGAAACCTGTCCACCTAGAAAAAACGAAAGGAGAGACAGAGGAAACAGACATAAAGAGAAATTAGCCATACTAATTTATTCTCCGCCGTCGGAGCGAGAGAAAGAAAAGATAGACGCCGAAAAGAGGAAAGAGGGAGAAAAGGTGAGAGTGGGAGTCAGGTAAAGGAGAAGAACTCTGATGGTTTTCTCCTGGAAATTTGTACCATCACAGCCCGTCCGCCATCTTTTATACACAGGGTCAGGTTCTGATTCTTCATCACAAACCTCATATTTCATTCTCATGGGAAAACTATATCCATAAGATCCAAAACAAACTATTCTGTGAACAGATGTTATGTTCCCAGCCTGAGAAAACAGCTGTTCAAGAGAAACTTCTTTACCCACAAAACAACGTAATAAACAAAGACCCAGTAGATTCTTGGACAGAGTCAAATACACTTTCATCCCTTTTCTTTTTAGACTTTCTGCATTTTGGGTAAAACATCCACATTACATAATACTATCTACTATCTATTATCAATGTTGTGACCATTATGTGGTAACAGTAACTTAATCTACCACATTATTAGGAAATAATACATATAGAATGTGAGCAAGAAAAGCTACAAGTCTTTATAAATTAGCAAAACTCCCTCAAGCTCAGTCGCACCCTGTTTTCTCAGCCAAACTATCACTGTGACAACACGTTTAGAGCACAAGGTCCCTTTGGCCGTGCACCTGCTGGGTGTCACTCTGTATTTGTGTATGAGAGTGAGTGTGTGCAGCTTTGAGTGTGTCAATGCTTTGTCCTTGGGAGAGTGTGCGATGAGCCCATCTGCACAAAGAGAGGAGTAGAGGCGCTGCCTGGGGAAGGATGTTAATCATTGTTCAGGACAGACAAATGGTGACACAGTAACTATTGATTATGGCACATTAAATAAGTTATTACAGCACTGGCTACTGCCTTATCTTGTAGGTCTGTGAAGGTTTCTGGGTCATGGTATATCAACAAGGGCTACGTGAAAGGGAACTAGACTTGCTTTAGATTCTTGAAGATGTTTCGTCTCTTATCCAAAATGCTTTTTCAGTTGCAAAATGTCTTCAAGAACCTAAAGTCAGATAGCACTTGACACAGCCCTTCTGGGTGTGCTTTATCTTTTAGATTTTGCAAAGGTAGTTGTGTTTTTTAACAACTATCTTTATTATATGATAAAGCCTGCCATAAAAGCCTACAGTGATTGATGCAGCACCAAACAGACAAATTCAATTCTTTGAGCATTTATTGTGAGTGACAAAACCTGTGTTAAACTTGTTATGATTTGCATATACAATGTTTTACAGTAATTATTTCAGCTAAAACAAGGCAATAATGTCTGCAATGTCTGTTCAATTTGAAATTAATTGTTGTACAAATGCATTAAAGTACAACAGTTGCTTAGATTAGGATACTGTGTTCATTTTGCAAATCATTAAGTGCAAACCGAATATTGTCCCGAGAGCTTTTAGTAGACTTTTAGACTTTTAGTATTACTGCAACAGAAACATACGATTAGCTGAGAAGTTGCGTGTTTATTGAGTAATGCTGTGGAGTAGCTCTCACCTTCTTTGTGGGGTCCTCCTGGAGTTTGGAGAAGAAGAAAGAAACAAGATGAACAGCCAACATCTTGATGTACGACACGCCACCAGGAAACTCTTCTAGTTGGTTTGTTGATGAGTTTGTGTTCCTCACACTCCACACACTCCAATGAAATAACGATGAGAAATTATTTCAGTAGGTGCACATACTAATAAACAGAAAAGTCTGATTTCCTCCTCTCTGTCCCGCTCTGTCTTGTTTTGTTCTCACTGACTGGGTCCACTGAGCAGAGACCAACCTCTGCACCAACTCAATGATTAACCCCTTTCATCATTTCCTCCTCTCTTTATGGCCCAATCCTGACTTCTTTCTAGTTTCACAGTGTCTCTACTGACCTGAGCTACACCTTTATTTTGCAACATTTTTGAGATTTTGACATGCATTATCAGTACGTTTTTTTGAGAAACAATATGGTCTGATTACTACAATAATGATACCAAGTCCTGATTTCATGTTTCTGATATTTTCTGACAGTGACACTGATATACTGTATATTTCAGGAATGTAAATATTTGAGGGATGTAAAGTTTATTTCACCTTCTGATGACTGTACCTCTTCATTAGTGCATCTTATCAGTGTTTGGCATAGCCGATAGCATATGAACTCATCTTTCCAGTATTTTTTTAAATAAATACACTTGCAATTTGTTTACAATTCACATCGAATCATTTTGGAGGTGTTGGTTTCTGTATATTTTGAAAACTCAAATGTGAAAGTCCTGATTGATAGACCTCTTTTTTTAAGTGCTGCTACTTGGCATTCAACAATGTGAGCTACCTTTTTAGCATTATCAAACATTTCTTCAGTCATTTTCAATGTTTGCATTGTTTTGTTAACACAGGTCCGTGTGCCATATTAATACCATAAAGGTGACATCAAGACAGTTAAAACAGTAGCTTTTTTATTGACTAATCAACTTAAATGTACAAACAAGGAAAAATATGGTATTTCATCTGTATATAGACACTCCGAGGGCTGTACTGAATTCAATCTATTCAAAGCGTTAGCAGAATGTTCAGAGAAGATGTCTTTAATTTGAGAGCAGTTTTAAGTGAACGCTTCAGATGTACCCAAATAAATTGGATATATTCTCTCATGCTGTAAACTCAATCCATACCTTCATAACACACACACACACACACACACACACACACACACACACACACACACACACACACACACACACACACACACACACACACACACACAGTGCATTCTGAAATGTTTCCTGGTCACAATGACTATAAAATTAATCATTTATGACACTGTGTGAAACAAAATGGCGGTTACAGACAAGTGATAGATCAGGCAGGATATGACATCTCCCACAGGGGTCTAATGGGAGAATCTCTCATTGGGTACCAGATCCTGTAGAGGGGCTACGAGCAGCAGCAACCAGTAGTTCTCAGGAAGGATATTTACGGACATCAGCTAGTAACAGTTTGTATGATTACAGTCAGGAAGAAAACTTACAATGTGAGCTTTTTAATCACAGTAAAAATAAGTAAATTACATGACAGAATATTCTGATGTAAATCTCAGTCCAAACCACATGATCATGATCAAATAGTGCTCTTGTGTCAAAAGTCGTGTAATTGTTTCCCCCTTCATTTCTTCTTCTTTTTTCTTTTCCCTTTGTTGCTGTTATTTTGATGTTCTGTATCGAATGCGCTCCGGTTGGGAAAATCCTGCTTTTGATCTTTAGACCATTCTCTCTGCAGCTGCTGGAGCAAATCTGGGGTCAACAGTCCGTCTCTCACCAGGCGACTAGCCAGAGAACTGTCCATCATCTGTCCTGAGCCTCGTTGACCTCTTCCGCCGGTCAAATTATTGCTGCCACTGTTCCTGCCAGATGCTGCTTGGCCACGCCTGTTGCTCTGTGTCTGTGGTGGTTCAGTGATGGTCGCATCTGTCGCTCTGATGAGACGTGTAATATTTCGGACGCCCTGTTGGATGATGTCATCAAGTTCCCGCTGGATTTCCCGGACCAAGCCTGTGTCTGGAAACATGTCCATGAAACGGTAGCTACAGAGACAGACAGACATCAACAGCAACATGGATTAGCATGGTAAGTCCACTTGTGAGAATATAATGTCATACGATAAAGAAGAGTTTGAAGATGTTGATAATGAGGCTTGTTTCATGAGTCAAGGTGTTGCAGACACAACCAACCAATGACTAAATCGACTGACAACTACACAAAAAAACTCCAAGTTACCTTAACCAGAGATAAAGATCCAACACATCATGAACAGCTTCCAAGTGAACCAGGTCCTTTATGTTTTTGGGTGGAGCCAGAGGCCAGCTGACATGGCGACAGACCCAGTCAAACGTCAGGGGTTCGTCTCGACTGAACTGACGGGCAAACTGAAAGAGAAACAAGATTCAAATCAGTGCAGCACAGCTCTTAGTGCAGCACAGTAATCCAAAGCTTAACACGCAAGCAAATGGAAGGAAATATGTTTTTTGTCATGAACAGCAGCATCATAATTATAACATGATAAGAAATACATGCCAGAGTCAGGAAAAAAGATTTTGTTTGTTGGTTTGTTTGTTTGTTATTATATTAAACTGGAAACATATTTTGCTCATATGCTTCTTAACCTGCAACTCTACCAGCAGAAAAAGAGTTGCACAACACCAATATGTAGAACTTAACCCTGAATCTCAAAGGTTACTTATTGCAAGACTAAACTTTAATTCTGGAGCTCATAATGTCTTATCAGTGTAACCGTAACTTGAAAGAGGTGAAGTACAGTGCCTATAAAAACTATCCATCCCTCCTTGGACTTTTTTCTTACAACACAAAATCACAGTGGATATCATTTTTTTCCTGTCATTTCAAAACATATCTCCTCTCACCTCACGCTTCCTCAACGTCTTCACTCCTACTAGTCCTTACCTTTAAGAAGGACGTGCATACGAAAGGTTGTTTCTTGTTTATGGGAGCAGTACAGAAGACATAGCGTGACCTCAGGTTGAGCGGGATATGCTGGATCATATCAGCCAGAAACTTGAAGTCATCAATGTTGCAGACAAAGTACATACCGTCCACCTGGGAGAGACTGACAAATATGTCCTGAGAGAGAGAACGAGAGAGAATGGAGTCAAAAAAGGATGACGAAGCTACGGCGATGAACAAGACAATTCTAAGACAAGCAAAATGATCACCTGGACTTTATTGTTCTTTTGTGACATGCTGATGTAATGGGAAAATATTTCTTGACACATACTAGCATCGCTGCTATTAATAATGCTGCTGATGAGACAACAGAGGATAAGATTGGATGAGGTTGAATGAAAAGTTCACACAGTGTGAACATGTGGCCAACAATCCTGCAGAGATCTTTACAGTAACTTTGTGAAAGATCTCTGAAAAATTCAAGCTCTTCTGAATCCAAGAGGCAACCAACAAGTGCTACACAGGTCTAATAATGATATATTGCCTATATATGTATGGCCTTCTATGAGAACCATTCACAACCATCCAGCTCTGTGTGATACATTTCTTCACACTGTTGATCTGATGCTTCCAAAAGATAAATATATGAGGAGACGGGCAGCTTTACTCACAATAAGGTTGGACAGTGTAGCATCAGGTAGATGATAGGCAAACATCTCTATCTGCTCTGCAGTAGGATGGAGACCTGCAGTCTGAGGCAAAGGAGAGGAGATAAACACCATCAGTGAGACCATCTGTGTGTCTTGTGTGTGTTTGAGTGTAACCCTGCTTGTCTGTGTGTGAATGATCACCTCTATGGGATCTACGGAGTGGCTGAGTATTTCTTTCAGGACAGGAAGATCATCTCTGTGCATGGTGGTAACTTCTCCCTCTTTAAACTTGGAGGAGAACCTGGAGAAGACAGGTTTTTTTTTAAAAATGACAGAAGTAAAAATGGCTTAATAATATTCTCTCCCGTCTTTAATCCTATTGAATGGGAACCATACAAGTAAAGGTGAGACCGACCTTCCTGCACGGCCAGCTATCTGCAGAGCTTGTGATGTGCTGATGGTCTCCATCTGTTTCTCCCCTTTCTCATTCACATTGGGCTTCACAAGACTGTTGAAGATGATCCGTTTTATACTCCTGGAGAGAGACAAATGGATAGATGTGAGCTGGGTTGATGGCATTTCTTGTGTAGAAAGATTTGACTGTTAAACTACCACCGGAGTCTTGTTAAAGCCCCGATGCTTTGAAAAAGTAAAACTTTGGTGACACCTAGTGGTGTGTGCTGAAAATGCCAGCAAACCAAACACATGAGCAACAAAATAGAAATAACTTCAGTCAGAAAAAGCCAAATATCTTTAAAGAAAAGCCTGGGAGTACAGGTGACTACAGGTTAAATAAACATCAGGAACATGGAGGTTGGAATAATGTTTCAATAGGATGGGACATGCTGTACAGTATGACGACTTGATTTCAGGATTTCAGGCCTTTTTATCTTTTTCAATTACTGTGTTGAAAAATATCAGGAGGTGGACTAGAGTGTGTATGAGGGTACTTACAGGTTAAGGCCCATTCCAATAGCATCTGTCGCTACCAGGATCTTACAGGGGTCGTCAGGATCATTGAATTTCTTGGCCTGGGACAACTTGGTGCCTGTAAACACAGAACAACTGAGTTTAGTCTTAGTAAAACAGGAATCAACAGAGTCTGTCTTTGACACAAAAAGCTGAAATAATGGCTTGTAAATTAATTACGACTTGCATTATCAGTAATCTTTCTTTTGTTTTTATAATGTTTTTGGACAAAAGTTGAGATTAAGTTCAATGATTTGAAACACATTAACAGAAGGGTAGACAAACTATCTGATATTTATAGCCTACATTTAGTCTTCATACAGTAAGAACTGAGTACTGGCTCCCTACCCCCACACATAAACATGTGACATGGTTACATCCTCCTAAAAATTTCTCACACATTTACCTGGAGGTAAACTCCCATAAATTACAGCACATTGTTGTCCTCTGGCCTCAATCTGCCTGCTTATAGAGTAGATGTCATTTTTACTGAAGCACACGATACAGTCTCCTGGTCTCAGGTTGTCTAATGACTCCACAGCCTGATCCAAGATTGAGAATGGAGTTAAACGCTGGTAGGTGTGGACCTGAAGAGGAACGGAGACAGTGTGGTTACCCAAAGACAAAAATGAAAGAACATTGTACAACATCAGCCAGACTCCTCTCTTCCTGCTGTACTACATGCTACAGCCTCACCTCCACCTCCTCTCCAGTGGTATACATCAGCTCTCTGATAAAGTCTATGGCTGCAGGTTCCCCGCACACATGAATCTCCTCCGCACAGAGACCTAAACAAATACAAAGAAACTGTCAGCTGCACAGGATGGAAACATCAGTATTTAAAATATAAAATAATGAGTACAAAATAACACATAACAGACACAATTAGGGAAACATAGCTGTAATTACAGACCCCAATTAAGAAAAACAACCACTGTTTGTAAACCAATGTTTTTAAAAAAAGTCTTTAATGAACTTTAATGAATGCACAGGCTTTTGTGGTGGAGGTTGTGATGAAGATGAAGAGACACATGGTCCGCAACAGTGTGAGAGGTCTCCTGTGTGTGTTACAAACCCAGCAGTGCTCGGGTCCAGGCCCAGCCTCTGGCAGGATCTCTGATCATTTGGATTTCATCAATTACAGCCACCTCATCTACAGGCAGACACACAAGAAAACAAACCCTCAATAAATATTCTGGGTGACACCTTCAAGAGGCCAATTAAACAACACAAACAAAACTTCCATCATGCAGATGACAGTTTCTACAAGATGTATGTGGAGAAACATTTTGGTTCTTGTTAGCAAAATATCAAAAATAAATATGTAACTGTTCAAAAGTTCTGCAATTTGGCTGATGACTGCATTCTTATTGCAGCCCCCCATAAGAAGGTGACAGAATTGTGCTAGATTACTTAAAATATCTCATAAAATCACATGAAAAACTAACAAATGAATTACTGATTTATAAATGTCAAGATAGTAACAAAGTACATCCATTTGAGCATCGAGTGCTGTAGAAAACAACAACAACGACAACACCTGCCTCAAATTATTCTTATTTTTTCAGTTTTTGATTAAAGTTGATACAATCTGATATGATATGAACAGAAATATCTGTATGTTATGTTTACTAACAAGGTGTGGTGACACTGCACATCTCAATGGTGCAGGCCACGTGATCAGAAGCTCGACCCTCCAGGTCCACGAATGTCCTCTCCTCTCCGGTAACCAAGTCACATGGCACACCCTGGGAGTACACACGCACGTACGCACACACACGCACGTACGCACACGCACGCACGCACACACACACACACACACACACACCAACAGTCAACAGTGTGATATGGTGAGAAAGAGATAAATGATGACACTTTAAGAATAAACGAAGAGATGGGGAACACAAATGATAGACACGGTGAGGTAAAGCCATTAACGCAAGTAAAAGACAGAAAGAAAAATACTGAGAAAGTCCAAAGCCTCTTTGACACATAGTTCCCAGTAAATTGTTGGGATAATCTGTCAAGCACTGCTAGTAGTATTCACATATGCAGCTACATTCAGGAACATTTCTGTCTTGCACCTTTTCACACATAACATGCCGGAATAGATGGGGAAAGAGACAGTCCGGTGGATGGCAGTCATGCAACACTTATCAATGCCAACTACCATAAAACTCAACAGAAGAAGAAGATGGGAGGAGACGTCGCTTATTATATTCAAGGAATTTGGCGGATGAGGAACTGTTTTTATCCGGTGCCAGTGTTCTTTTTATGCATTTAATATTTAACAAATTTGCGAGACAAATCACTGGCAAAGGCATTGGCAAGGCAAGCCTAAACAAGTGGCGGATTCAAATACATCATCAGCGGAGTCTTGTGATTAGTTCGTTCGCTCCACACAAAAGCATCTTTCATCAGACAGACATAACCCTTAACATATTTGTCCTTGAAATGTTCCTGCTTTCAATCACACAGCCATACCAGCATTTTCCCTGAAATGTTATTAGGTCTTGAGGTGGAAAATTGGCGGTACAGATTTCCCAGAATATCAATCACTGCTCCCATTCACACATGACCCCATGCAGGAAATGTTCCTGAACATTTCAGGGATAGACTGCATGTATGAAAGAGGCTCAAGAGTGAAACAAAATAGAAAGATTACAGACGGTGATGAAGAAAGAGAGAGAGATACTTACAGCCGTGTTGCTCTTCTCAAAGATTTCGTGGGCCAGTAGTTTCAAGGGGCCACAGTAGACTCCAGACTTAGCAGCCAGGTAGCGCTGGATGGCGTGGTAGGTTTTACCACTGTTAGTGGGACCAGCATGGAAAATCACCTTCCTCTCGATGGCACGAGCCTCAGGGTACCTGATCAACACACACACACTCTAACCACAAAACAATACTGCACAAGATATGACACATGAACTAAAGGTGCAAATCACTGTCGGCACCAGAAAGTTAACTACAATGAGATGATACGTACCAGTTGGCAGGCACTCTGAGGTCTGAGATCTTTCTCAGGTCATCCATACAGTCCAGCATAGGAAAGATTTGCTTTGCATGACGCATAAAGTACGGGTAGAGGTCATCTATATGACCTTTAAAGCAACAAAAATGAAAATTAATTAAAGTATTTCTTTCATTTATTGATACTAATTATGTTGAGGTTTAATTAAAGACTGACAAACCTGCTCCGCAGCAGATGTCACTGAGGATGATGTGCAGATCAGCGGCGAGGGAATTCATTTCTAGTACGTACTTCCTGAAGCTGATAAAGGCCTGGTGGAAAAGACGAGCTGTGTACACACACAGAAACACACAATGAAGACACGCAAGGCTGTCAATCCTGCACAGAAACCACTGGAAATCACTGCACAAATCAAGCTGGTTCGATTTCTGTCCGGCTTTGGTATCATGTTGACATCATCAGAGATAACTTCACAAGCTGAAGGCAGTGTGGTGTCGTAGCGGTCTAACATTACAGACATTACATTTTACATAAACTGGTGACGTTCTCTTTAACGGTAAAGATCTAGATTTTATTCATCCTTATTTGTACTATGGAGATTTATTCTCTGTGATTGATGACAGCTTTTATTCGTCCAGAGAAGCTGAATAAATTCATTCCAAAAACAAAACCTTTGGTAACAAGATGGACATCAGGATTCCTTAAACAACCTTTGTCCAGACTATACATGCAATTAGAACTGACTGATGTTCAGCCCTGACAGTCTAGTTATGTCTGACCATCATAACTTTTGCTTTTCTTCTACCCATGTATGAGTGTAACTGTGGGAATAGTTTGACAATCAATATGAATATGGGATATGACTAATGTGTTCAATTTAAACTTTTATGTAAAAATAATGTTATAAAAGTAGTTAGAATTAACACTGCCATAATCATCACACTGTTGCACATTAAATCCTATCGTCTCGCACACACAACATCAATTGCTGGTGATTGAGTAAATGTTGAATCGATTAGCATTTACGTTCACATTAATCAGAATCATCTTTATTGGCCAAGTATGTTTACACATACAAGGAATTTGACTCTGGTTTAGTAGCTCTCAGTGTATTTACACAGAATAACAACACAACAATCTTCAGAAATACACACAAGGAATGTCTATAGTAGGTATAGCAAGTACTGAAGTGTTTTTGATGAATGTTTTGCTTCCATCCTCACCGTCCAGGCCATGATCTGCTGCAAGCTTCTGCATCTCCTTCTTCTTGTAAAACCGGTTCAGAACTTTCAGCAGTTCGTCTGAATCAAGACACAATCAGAAGAGAGAGAAACACACATGAGAAAAAGGCTGTCATGTCCATAATTGAAAATGTTCAAAATGCTGCACATCTGACAGCTCGGGTTAGCCTCGGCGCACGAAGAAAACCGCTTGACAGCAACAGCCTGTCTCAATGATCACCTCGTTTTCCGAAGTGCTGAAGTGATTTAAGCCTACATGTACTCACCTTTATCTAGGGGCTGGGTCAGCTCTGCTCCCACACTGCCATCCACCGAGGCGTCCGCCTTTAGAGAGACGGGGACAAACAGCGATGTGTCCGGAGGTTTGGGAGTAGAGCTGCTGGATGAAGCATGTCTGCAGCCACCAACAGAACTAGCCCGATGTTGTTTATGCAACAAAACAGACCCAGGAGACGCGGGACAGCTGCCGGCGACGATGCGAGCAGCCCGGGGGTTAACATGACGCTGAAGCCGAGAAAACAAACGCAAACACCGGTTTACTGACATCGTTGTATCGCTGGTGTTAGCGCCCTTTTTGGGGCCACGTACAAAACCGGTGTTACTGTCGCTCCATAGTGTCCAGCAGGTCTACACATGTGGATTATGCTCCAGCTACGACTTCAACAGAGGACGGTCAACACATCTCTCTTCCTGCTGGGGACACAACGTGGAACAGGACCCGTCTCTATGTAGCTGCCCACAAATGTGCCTGTTTAGAAAATGATCATGCGCATGCAAAGCGTGATAAAAGCTGCCTGGAAAATGACCAACGAGTTCATTTCAAATCATGTAAATGAATATCCAGAGCCATATGCATTTTTGTACATTTATATGATGTGATTGTTTTATGTATTATTAATGCTGCGCAGAAAAGATAGCAAATTATGAACAGGCAACACCAAGGACACCTCCGTAGTTGAAGTGTTTACGGGTGGAGTTTCACTCTTCTGGCACTGTATGCTGTACTATCCTCATTTCTGCATTGACTAAGTCTTTGAAAATGGACAGTCATCGGATAGTTGACTTTCATTTAATAAATGTCTGTGACTCAGCTTAGTTGGGCACAACACTGCAGCACCTGGAGGCTGTGGGTATTTTCAGAGACGGTTTAGATGTTATTAGAGCATCTTTAGTATTATCCACACAGACCTCAACACATTTTTTATGGTCTAAAGTGTAAAGGGTCCGGACGTTGTGAGGCAAAAAGAGGCTGTCATTATCTTAATCAATACAGCAAATCAACCACCTCCAAACACTATTGTCTTCATTGTTTATCTCCATCTTCATTGTTGATCTGGTGTGCAAGACATGAAGGAATCCTTCTCAGGCTTAGACTGAAACCAGTTAGTCAACTCATTGTATATTAAACATTTTTATACATTGACATTTATTTATGTTGTATATGTATGTTTATGTTTGTTTGTTTTTACTTATTACTTTTGACCTTTCAACTCTTCAAACCAAAACTTGGGATATTTGTTTTAAAAAAAAAGTGTCATTCAAAAGATATTCAGTATAAATTTGCTTTATTCACGATTCATTTTAACTATATATTTGGGTTCGGTGTATATATACACATATTATCATACACACGCATCAATGGCATGATTAGACACTGTGTAAAGATTAACATGCAGTAGATAAGACAGGGGCAGAGAGTTTTGGCATTTAAGTGTTTTCTTCATTACCATTGAAGGCATTTAAAGTACACCAAACAAACTCTACCTGTACAGTGTTCAGAGAGACAGAAATTATGTCTGACAGGCAAAAAAGAAACAAAGCATTACTGCAAATAAATTATACTGTTCCCAAATAAAGGAAAAACAAACAAAATGCACATTCAACACTAGTGTGAAGAAACAAAAAAAAAAAAAGCTCAATTGTACATCTGAGTGTCCAGAAGTTTATGAAACATGTAACATGGCGGCATGAGTTGCACATGTCGGTGTCAAAAAGCAACAAAATATTATACTTAGTGAGTCCAATTAAAACTAGTGATATATAAATGACAGTATAATTTCCATTACAGATACAGGAGATCTCTGAGGTGAAGTTGTCCTTGAGTGATGTTTTGTTTCAGCTTCCATGCCCCTTTTAAACAGCATCGGAGGGCAAAGTGCAAAACTGGCCACAGATCAGAGCTTATGGGCAGAATCGCCCTACATACGGGACCGGTGACATCACATAGCTGTATGTGCATCTTTAAAGCAGGACCTAAGCTGCCAATCTGGGCATCACAGTGGAACAATGCTGGATTTAACAGTATATTGATACTGCATCCCTTCCAGTGCTTACAGTAGCAGACACGAGCCATTTATTACATTACTATTCTACTTAAAACAAACCAACAGGCTCAAAAACTCCCCATCCTATGAAAAAAGTAAGTGAAACTGATGGAAACAGTGAATCTACAGTCTGCTGATGAGAGCTAGCATCATTTCAGTTTTCTATTTGATCATTCAAATGTAAATAGAGACTGCTATTCATGCGGTGAGGGCATATTCATTTCCAGGTTAAAAGCAGCCGGACAGCTTTCTCATCTTTTCAACCGTTTTGACTTGTGAATCTTAGAAATTCAAGAAAATCTACAGTATATCTTTTACTGACTGAACTGAGAGTCAGCTGAAACCAGAGCTGATGTAGAAACTTAAAGGTTCGGTTCACCCAAATGACGAAAAAATCCTACCCCTAGTGGTATCCTACTAAAGACATTCATCATTCTTTTCTTAAATTTGGATGAATTGATCCTTTAAATAACTTTGGAAGACCAACAACAAATGGTTTCCATCCTTGAGCATTTGTCATAAATGTACAGCAATTTCAAGGTCAAACAAAATGCCTGTTGCCAGAGAAACATCTTGACTTTAGATGGAAAAACACAGTAAAACTCTGAATCATAACCGTTAGATAAATTTGTAGGCAACCCTGTAGTAACCTGACAGACTCAATCAGTGGAAACTGCATCAAATATTCATCTTAAGAAGAGACTGAAATGTATTGAGTATCTCTTAGTAACAGTATGATGATTTTATGCAATAATTGACACAGAAATTATGTTTCTATCTTGCCTAAACATTTTAAATATTTCTGGAATGAAATGAGAAGTGGGCTGGAACTAGAAACCGGTTCGATTTTGTCACTTAAACAAAATAATCATATTTTAAGATTAAATATATGATTAAAATGATGTTAAGATGGACATTTGTTGCACTAAGCTCATTTCCCAATTAAGCAGACATTTGCATGGAAAAAGCTGTTTGTGAATGGTTGTAACATACTTACCATATTCTGTAACTGGGAAATTATTTATTTCCCTGCTAGAAGGATGAACGAGAGCACTGTGGCATCATTATAGCTTAAGGTCAGGTATTGTAAATAAACACAGAGTGTGTGTGTTGACTCATGTCCTTTGTTCAAGCTGATCCCCAAACAAAAAGAAGTTCTTGTTGCAGAAGAAGGGATAAATGATGTGGTGGTCGTCTGTAGCCATGTCTTCTTTTTCGTCTTTGTTCCTGTTTTATTATGTGTTCAGCAAACTGAGACTGTATGGCTTCACTCGTGTGCTTGTGTGTGTGTGTGTTTCAGTCGGAGGGGCCGAGATCAAATAGACTGCCTCACTGCTCCTTACGTGGGTCGATTTGATTTGCACTCTTGCCTTGACATTTAGCATTCAGCAGACTTGGATTGTATGCTTGTGCATCTGTATGCGAGTATGTTTCAGTCCTGGGGGGGGCAGGTGACCGTGGTAGGACAGCTCACATTAGAAGCTGTGATGGGGTGAGGGGGGGCGGGCGGGGATGTCTGAAGGTATGTATACAGAAATTTCTCAGTCCAGGGAGATAGTGGGGCAGCCCTCACACCTCTGGCTGTTCAGCAGTGAAGAGTTGGGGTGTGTCTGTGTGTATTTTCAGTTCGTAGCGTAGCCCTCACATCTCTGGCTGCTCTGCGTTAAGTGGCTGGGTTCGGGACTCGGGGGACTCGTAGCGCTGATGGAAGTTTCTTTTTCTCAGCTTCTCTGGAGCTTTTCTCCACAAAACAATCTCCTAAACACAGAGAACACAGAGGAGCGAATGAAGGAAAACTTTCATTAATCCCAATTAAAAGTGTTGTGGTTGTCAAATAGATGCATACAAAAGAAGAAAAACAAGAACTAAAAGAATGCAGGAATGGATAAATGCACTTTAATAGTCTTAAGAAAAACTCTCCTGAAGAACAGACAGACAATCAGACTGGTGGTTAAAGCTGAAATATACAACATTCAGCCGCACTCGATGTCAGCAAAAAACTATTTAGTATAGAAAGATATATTGGAGTAATGGCGTCCTGAGCAGAGAATGAAGTCACACTCCCTCTGTGTGTATCGTAATTCCAGCTTCTCTGTTCTTTGTTGATTTGATGATGAGTCCCTCCCTCCCTGTCCTCCCTGCGTCCATTTTCAGCATGGCTGCCGGGTCGCAAACTTTCTTATATTATAGCTAAACAGTATACTAAAATATGTTTCTGAAAATATCTGAGGCAAGAAATGGGCAATGCAGTGACAGAATCTTGATCCATATTTGATTTTTTCCCAACTTTATTGACTAAACACTGTATTTGTTTTGGTCTGAGATGCTGGTGTTCCAGTGCAACATCTAGTAGGGCTGAATGTCGTATATTGCACCTTTAAGGGGACCTGTGGAGTTTTCTTGTAAACAGACAAAAGTTATATTTAAATTCCATGTATGTTTGAATGCAAGACTTACTTCATTATAATAAAACATTTGCAAATATTTTAAATTGTGCATTGTTTACATTCATATTTGTTTGATGCCGGTCTCCTTCTTCACTGCCTTTCATAGTCATTGCAACTGTTCTTGGTGCAGTACCACCACCAACTGTTGATCAGCGGAGTAGCACAAGACTAACAACAGGATGTGAATTGTGCTGACTTGTGTTTGCATCTGTGCATGTGCACTTGCAAAATACAAAAAAAGTGGCAACCAATTATAAGAATAGCTCCATATCATTACTAGAAGTCAAGACCTACACAGGATCCCGTTAATTCATGATAGTTTACCAGTGGATTATAAAATTACACCTCAAATATACCGTTAATTAACTGAATCAACATTTCAATCAATTTGTCATAGGCAGAGACAAACTCTTTGCATGTTAATTCTGCTGCTGCAGGCCTGTGTGACAGACAAGCTTGTAGCAAAGCACCAAGACACACAGATATTAAAATGCAGTGCAAACAAATATCTTTTGGATGCAAATTCTGCCCGATTATGAAATATAACTTATGAGTGCTTCCTCTTGTTCTAAACACCACTTTTAATGGAAACTTTAAAGTATAAATCACACAAAAGTAAACTCTGCACTGTTTCATGTGAGTATTGTTTGACATTTCTCCATAGCAGTGTCAAAATGATACAGAGGTTCTGGCACTGGAAAAATAAGCTTTTAAGATCTGTGTCAAAAAATGTAGAAATTTTTAAGGCGCTAGCAGATAAGAGATTAAGACTAAAAATATTCACAAATATTTAGGTTCACCTTTTGGTACTTAAAAATGCTTCCATATCTGGGGCTACAGACACAGCTTAGCTGATACTCATTGATTCATGTGTGTCTCTGTGTGCCGGGGAAACAGTTACAGATATTAGCTCAGTGATATCGAGAGTGTAGAATAATACTGCTGCATGTGCAAGTGTGTTACCTGTTGTTTAAAGTATCTCCTGTCTTCTTCATCCACCAGCACCAGGTTAAGGAAGTAACGTACAGAGAACTTCTTGTTGACATCCCTCATGGTGGGTGTCAGGTCGTATCCTGTTATGAATCAAAAGATGTGATATGCTCAAACTTTATCTCTAAACTTTATTTGTATTATCCTCTGAGGAAGATACAGACTGCATCTTAAATAGCCCTATGCCTTTAACAGCCTTCAAGCCCTGATTACCATTGAAGACACCTCAGTGGTGACGGTACCAGCTACTACTCTTAACAAAAAACTCACCTGCCAGGAACAGTCTGATAGGGATTGATTCTCCTTTAACTGGAGCTCCATCCATGATCTCATACTTAGCAACCGTCTCAGTCTCTGTGGTAGTACTGGGACCTGAAAAGCAGAACGACAATAAGACAGACAGAAAATGGTGAAGTAGAGGAGAACTGAGAGAAACTTCAATGTTCTTATTAGGACCCAAACATTACATTAAAGCTATAGTGCGGGACTTTTACATATAAATGAGCATCTGTTACATTCAAGCACTGATGCTGATAAAGCCTATCATAGCCAGGTGTTTCACAGTATACAGAGTATTTAATCTGGTGTCAGTGGCGACATACTCGCACTGGCCGGATGAATGCATACCGCATATGCTCTATGGGCAGATCATGCGCACCAGAGACTTCCACCAGCCGAGCTGCTTAACTTCCAATTAGCCCTCTGCTAACTTGAATGGGGAGAAAATAATTTAATCATGCGGCTCTTCTTGACTTTCCAAATGTTATCGGACTGAATGGATCAAATTCTGATAGTGAAATGAGTCATTTCATGGGGGTTGTGTGACGCTCAAAAGAATTTATCCACCATTTTACAGCTGCAGCAGTAGCGACGGAGTAGGCTATGATGTCAGCATGTGTCGACAGTAGGGATGCACGATATTGGATTTTTTGCCGATATCCGATATGCCGATATTTCCAACTCATTGTGGCCGATTGCCGATGCCGATATATACACATATTTTTTCCAGCTGGCTGAGGAGACTATTATGCATGCAATCATAGATTGTACCAAGTAAGAAAGACAATATATGAAGGAAGAACTTAGGAAGACTGGAGTTCAGGAGCTCAGCATTAAAACTTGAATGAACCTGCCATGTGGGTGGAGCAGTAGAGTTTTCTTTGAGTTTATTAGACAGACAGGATTTAATCTCTGGTTCACACTCCGGAGCAGAAGGTGGCGGTAATGCACCTAATACGCTGGTTGCCAACCGCCGGTATAAACCAAAAAGAAGAACTTTTTTTTTCCCAAACAGAGTAGTACATCCTGGCAGCCGAAGTGTTTCCTATCGGTGCAGCTGAACATAGCAGCTCCTCCGTGGACTGTTTCACGCCGACAGTCACGGTGTTTCCTCCGCAGGCTCCACTTCACTCAGCTGCCCATCAGACCCGCTGATCCACATGGAGAGCCGGGGCTAACGTTAGCTGGAAGGCTAGCTGGCTGTGCTTCCCTCCGGTCATGCTGCGGCTAACGCCCCCCAGCTAATGTTAGCCCCGGCTCTCCATGTGGATCCAACCGGAGCACCGAGCACCGGTTTGTTATTCAGGTTAAAAAGTGGGAAGAAGCAGCTGGTCTGATGGGCAGCTGAGTGAAGTGGAGCCTGCGGAGGAAGCACCAGGACCATCAGGGTGAAACAGTCCATTGAGGGAAGCACAGTCAGGTGGCGGAGGGGAAGGCGACATATCGGCCTCTCATAATCGGTAGAATTCGCCAATGCCGATATTTCATTTTAGAGCTTTTATTGGCTAATACCGATGACGTGCCAATAATATCGTGCATCCCTAGTCAACAGTGCTTTTGTAATCACTCTCACTGCCAGAAGGGGGAGACAAAAGTTCCGCACTGCAGATTTAATATAATTACTTAACGGAGGAGTAAACCAACTACAGAATTTTGTAGCACAGTGTCATGCTATTGGTCCACAGATTCTCACCTATGCCCGTCATCTCCTTCTTGATGAGCTGTAGCTCCATGTGTTGGATCTTGATCCTGACCAGTAGGAAGTAGATCTTCCCAACAATCACGTCCTTTAGGTGGTATCTAGCAATGACATTTTAACATAACATTTGACATTTTGTCATTTGGCAGAAGTTTTCATCTAAACTCAAACTGAATTAAGGATAAATGCGTCTTATTTGGGGTTTACTGAGGAAGCAACAAAGACTATCAGAGAAGTTAAAACAATGCTGATCTTACTTGGATTTATTGTATTCAAACTCGATGTGAAGACAGTCTTCTATGCCGACCTCCATCTTGATCGAGTTGTTAACGTCTGGGTAGGTGGCTAGCTGGTGGACAATCAGCTCATACTCCTTCACTAGGTCAGACAGACGACGGACTATTGTCACTCTGAGGAAATACCTGCAGGAAAAACACAAACAATAGAAGCTTAAGAACCAGACTGAAACAACTCGGAACATGCTGCCACCCAATCTAGAAAGATATACATACATATTTCATGTCTAATTCAACAACCCAGAACATATTTCTAACATATTTTAACCAGCTGGTGCAATTTCTTATGCATTGTTCAGTCAAATTTGGCCAGAATTATGTTGCAGTGTTTAAGATGTAATATTAACAACCTAGGGGTGGAACTTATGATCACTTTGATTATCCATTAATCATCTAATAATTTTGAATACTTTATTAATCATATAGGCTATGAGGTTAACATGAATACCCAATGATCAATGATGACACTCCATGTGATTAATTATATAACAGAACCCAACATTTGTGTTATGAATATACCTTAGCCTGACATTAGCTCCAGTATAGGACTCGTAGGGCTTCTCCACCTGCATGAACTCAAAGTCGTAGCTCCTGTTCTGTGTGAGTTCTCCAGGTAAAGCCAACTCTTTCACCAAGTCCACAAACTCATGAGTGTTGCTCTTATCAGAGAACAGCTCTGAAACACAGAAGATTGGATTTAGAGAGGCTTGTGGTCAGAAAAGTGTCAGTTTAAACAAATTAGTAACCACAAGAGTCTCCAAATTTATCACATCTGTTTAGGTGACATAGTTAAGTATTATATATGAGTTTTATTTCAGGATCCCATGCTCTTTCCACACACTGCCCTCATTACCCTCCTTCTACTGCAAATACAATTGGAGGAGGGTTTAACTCCACTATGGTAGGCTGCACATGACAACCACATGCTCTGTTAAATCTTTTAGCCACGTGAGAAAACTGCCTACTGTTGACAAGCAGCTTTCCAGCTATGAGGCTCGATGACCCAATGAGCATGTCTGATATTTCATGCCGCATACAGGAGATAATTATAAAGTTTAAGACAATTTAGAGGTTTTAAGTGTCAGACAGAATACATCCATCAGCACCATCCTACTACCATGAGAGCAACAAAAATATTTAGGTTACGTTGTCAGTAGTAGTTACTTCTTCATATCTTATGCAGAAGGCAGGAAAATAGTGATAACAGAAAGTGATAAATGCAGCACTTCGATCATGCTCACCTATCTGTCCAACAAACTCAATGCGGATGCCCTGGTGCTCGAGTCGTTTTCCTCCCTGCTTCACATTTAGATTCACCTGGAGGATAAACATTTGCTGTGATCGAGTATCTTATGAACCAAAAAAGCATGTTGTTACAGTAATTTGACAGTATTCCAAATCTATAAATATCTCTGACTTTGACGCAGTGAAACTAAGCAAGTCTCCCTTTGAAGAACATAGAAAAATATTTCTTTCTTACTGCTGTCCATAGTTTTTACATATTACATTAGTATTATAACATATTTAGCTATCACATATCTGCTGTTACCACACTAATATGTGTTTTTGTAAGTGTTGGTACAGGTTCTCATCAAAACAAGTTAATCTCTCAAGAAAAAAAAAACATTGTGAAGATGATACTTAATGAAACTCGAAGATGTTAATTTCATGGTTTCTAAATTGATAGTTGTGTTAGACGACAGAAGAAGAGTTGGAAGCCAATTGGCCAAACACAAGGAGGAAAAAGTAATATCGGATTGACCACAATATTATCAAATAAAGCTGATATATGAGCTGATACATTCACAGATAGTAAGCATAACCACTTCATGTTCTACAAAAGTCAGAGCAAATCTTACACACATATCAAAAGACTCTTAATTTCCAAATGGGCTTAGTAAAAGAGAGAAGTGCTGTTAACTAATTAAACAAAAAGACAGCACAAATAAACCCTGCTTCATGTGTGTGGAAGCCTGTTTTAGATATATTATGCAGACTGGGTTTACCTTGCCAGACACAGACTCTCCATCGTAGAACAGGTAATGTTTCTCCACTTTCCCATCTTCTGTCTTCAACTCGGCTGTCTTTCTGCTCTCTGCATCGTTCAGCAGCACATCTATCTCACATACCGGCCCAAACAAACCCCCTAGGAAACTCTGGATACAGAGTGCAAAAACATGAGACACAAAATTATAGACAGAATCGAAGTGTGCACTCTCTGAAACAAAACAGACCAGGACTCTTCTAGTTTTTAGAAGCTGACTAGTTATTGAAACACTATTAGTCCCAGTTTCAAGTTACTGTGACAGAACTGAGGCTGCATTTTGAGTTTACAGACATACTAAACTACAAGAGACTGAACTACATCCAACAGAGTTTGTTTATATGCATTTCATAATCATTTACACCACCACATGTCAACACATCAGCTGATGGACGTGTGCAGGACACTGTTATTACCACACTAATTTAATCACTCATCGCCTGCTCCACAACCACATTATTTCCCTGTGAGCTGGCACAAAGTCACAAACACACCATGTTTCAACATGCAGGGGCGGCAAAATCTGGTTGAAATCAGCCCAATCATCAAGATGTCACTGGCTGGACAGAAGTGGGATGCTTTCAATCACTGCATCCCCAAGAGTGTGTGCATTTTTTATAAAGCTGGGTGGGCTCCTGTAAAGAAACCAGATCTCCCCCACTGAGTTAGAGATAAGCAAATTACAAGGTTAGTAACTACAATAAAACGTCATCTTAGTCAGTACTTAGGTTTGTAATTTAGCCTTTAACTAGTTGAATCAATGAGCGATGGATGCAGTAATTTCATGAGCTGTTGCTGTAAAGCTACTCCAACATCTGCCTGTCACATACTTCACATTGCATCGAGCTAACCGGTCAACAACATCATCATAACATGTGACACATGACATGTCTCTTAGTAAGTCAACCATTAACTTGCACAACCTGCGATAACATTAGATTATATCAGTTATTCACCGACACATTAAGTTACTGGTAGCCCGCTGGCTAACCAAAATATCACAGAGAAACCAGAGGCGGCCTCGTACTGTGCTAATTCGGCCAACACAGCTAGCTTTCCTGACCGGTTTAAATAGCAAATAGCTGCTGTCAAGCGACGCCTGGAAGTCCGTGTTAATGTTGGGTTTTTTTATCAATTAACATGCTGGCTGGTTTCAGTGCGGTCCGGACAGCTGATGCTTGTTTTTTTACACTCACCATCTCGGCCGTCTAGACAAGTTGGAGCTAAACAGCTAGCCTCGCTCTGTATAGCCAGTCTGTCTGAACCAGGAGGTAGTATCAAGGTTTACCGTCATGTGACCCGGGTCATGTGTGTGTGGGCGGGGGAGGAGGTGGTGAGGTCCCTGTTGTCAAAGAATAGTGAAGATGCTGATGATAATAAACTTGTATAACTATATAAACTATATAATGAGTAGACACTGTTTCCAATTTAGCTTAAAGGAAAGGTTCACTATTTTTCAAGTTTGTCTTAAAACAACAGTCAGGTGCCCGTTTAAACACCGACACATGTTTTTCTAGCTGTAATCATTCCTCCTGTTCATACTGACCATTAAGAGATCCCTTCATGATGCACTTTCAGTGTAAGTGCTGGTGGGGACAAAATCCAGTCCAGCAGTCTTCCTTCTGTGCAAAAATGCATTTAAAAGTTTATTTGAAGCTAAGGCTGAGGCTTCAGCAGTCCAAAGTAGTCAAATATTCAAAGTAACAGTCTTTTTAGTGTCATTGTTGTTGTTGGTCTTGTTAGGATCCTTCCACTGCAGCTGAACAGGAAAACACTGTCCATCAAGACACAAAGAGGGATTTTTTTTTTACCAAAAAAGACTTTAACTGGTGAAGATATCCACTTTATTTAAGTAACTCAGACAGCTGAAGCTTCATATTAGCTCAAATAAACTTTTAAATACATTTTTGCTCAAAACGGAGACTGTGGATTTTGTCCCCCATCACTTACATTTGAAGAGCATTCAGAAAGGATCTTCTAATGGTCAGCAAGAACAGGAGGAATGATTACAACCAGGAAAACCTGAGTGTTCATGTTCATTTGGGCTCCTGACTGTTGTTTTAAGACTGACTTGAAAACTGTGAACCTATCCTTTACACATATTTTTGGCATCTCTGTATTGCGATTTATTGTCGACATATATGCCAATACCAATAGATCTGTGATAAGCCAGTATTGGCCAATAATATTGCCTGCAGATTTATGAGTCAACGTCTAACTTAAATTAGAGAACTGTTTAGTCATGCTGTTTAAAATAACCTCTGGGCTTTTCACTGACCTTCCCTTTTGTATTGTTGTTTGTGAAAATTTGTTTAAAATCAAGAACTTTAATAATATCTATTGTAATGTGATTGTATTACTTTGTGCTGCTGTTGTCCTAAAGGACAACATCATATGTATCATATAATTTATCATTATTGTATAATATACACAACTGCCTAATTAAGTATTTATGATTAGTAGCCTGCTGCATTACATACATATTCTCTTTATATCAATTTAGTTTAAAAGTTGTAAGAAGAAAAGAAGTAGAAAAGTATACAGCCATAAAGCATAAAGATAGTCTTTCACGTTGTTAGAATGCATAAAATTGAGGGCTCGAGCAGATGAGGATCAAAACATTAAAACCTGTCAATCCAAACCTGAGATCCACAAACTAACCAACTGACTGAGGAGATGAAAAAGAGACAAGTTACAGAGGAGTTACAATAAAAGGAACTGAAAACAGAACTGAATACTGAATTATAAATCCTTTATTGATAGAAGTATTTCAAATGCAAATTAGACAATGCTCGAAATGCATGCATGTGCATGATACATATATTGAAAATGTTTCAGCTCACAGTGGTTAAGATTGCGTGAATCTCTTCCTGAGGGGTTTTTGTGTGCAAGATTCTCTTGCTCCATCTAGCAGACCAGAAGTTCCCAAAATAGGTTGCATAAACCTACTGGGTAAGTGTTAAGTGTCACAACATTTGAGACAAAGGGATCAAATAATATAAATAAGTCCAGTTTTTGTGTGTTTTAAAGGAACACAAGCCTTATGGGCTCCAAAAAAATATGGTTGGAACCTCAGCTGCACAGAGTGAGCAATGCGTGGACAAAGTCGACATCCAATATTGCACCGGTGTTACAATTATTTAAAAGCATATATCAAAATTATAAAAGCATATCCCAACTCACACTTCTTTTCCACAAGAAAGCGCAAATGCAGATCACTGAAAACTTAAAGTGTGTATACAGTGTGTCTCATTAAAGCAGACCATTCTTTTAGCTAAATGTACATTGTTGTTCTTTTGTTCCTGAAGAGAATAATTCTCATCAATAACACTGAGAATATAAAATACATATATTTGGCCCTTGTCGATCTCTCAGCAACCAAATTTATCCACCACTGGGTAATGATGCAATATTTGTTTTACTATTTGGATTGAGAGGATAGAAGTAAAATAGATGCTATAATTGTATGTGTGTCTGTGTGTGTGCATGCATATGGGAGTAGAGTCTACGGCTGCAGAAGGTGGTCTTCTTTCATCTCGTGCTCTGCTGGTTTTGCCTCATCAAGCAGACGCGTCATACTCCTTGTATCTGCTCGTTCACCTACAAGCAGGACAACAAAGACAGATCAGGTTATGTGGAACAGAAAGAAGGAGGGTCTAGGCATGAAAGAGGAAGTACAAAACTATCGCATCCATGCATTTAAGACCTTTGTCCAAAAAGTTAAAAAAAAGAATCACCACTGAATGGCTCTGTGTCTTCCCATGTCCAGGACTCTCCAGAGCCGGTCTCAGCCATTGAGGCCAGGTTTGTTGCGAATGAATCTTCAGCTCCAGAGCCTTCATAAATGCCAGAGCCTTCCTCAGGCACCACAGGTGACTCCCTGTCTTCACTGGTCATCTGTGATTCCTCCTCTTCCTCCTCTTCCTCCTCTTCCTCCTCTTCCTCCACTTCCTCATCTTCCTCATCTTCCTCCTCCCAGAGTGGACTCTCATCCTCCACTGGCTCTGCCTCTCTGGAATCACAATGAGAATCAAACATTAAGAAATGTTGATCTGGTTCATCTGATCAGAGCTGTTGTTTTGACAAGGTTGTCTCACTTTATCACTACAATATATTCACGTTAACATCACCTTCTTGTCGATGACATTTTAAGTGCACAAAGAAACAACAACAAAGTGACAAAAAACTTCACAAACTTGACACTAGACACCCCTTCATCCATGCTGTAGCTAGAACAGATTTCAGCTTTCAAGAAGAATATTATGCACATTTCCAGGTCTATATCTTTATATTCTGGGGCTCTACTTGTATATTTCTGCATGATTTACTGTTCAAACTCCTTATTTATCTTATACTGGCTCTTAATACATCCCCTCAGTTCAGCCTCTGTCTGAAACAGGGTGTTTCTCTTTAAGGCCCCACACTCCAGATGAGCCCACTCAGTTCTGATTGGTTAATAGGCTCGGGAGGTTACGGAAACAAACAATAGTAGTAGGATGCTATTTGTGGGCATGTGTGAACACTCTGATGTCATCACAAGGAGGAAATAGAGGCCGGGGCTGAAGCCTGCTCTTTTGACAAAAGCCTTTTGACTTTCAGGGAGCATTTTAACATATGTTCACCACAAGTTTTGGACTATTGACGGTGTTTAACATAGACATCCAACATTATAGCAGTGTATAAATAACAGAAGATCCACAAAAAGCATGATATGTCCCCTTTAAGGGTTGAAGGTTGATGGGTGTTGCTTCTTTCATGTTTTTTTCATATTAAGGATACTACTTTTGTTGAAGCTATACAGTTAAGATAAGCAAGAGTAGAATAACAGAGGAGCTTTGAAATCATCAACAGGAACAGGTGTATAAGATTTGTAAGCTAATAAATAGTTTACATATCAACACAAAATACTCTCAACCTCATAACCTCCTTCTTGGTGATGGTTTTAAAGTAAAACCAAAAGCTTGAAACAGCTTTCCTTTCTTGAAGTCAGCTCTTACACCTAAATTATTAATGGTACTAATCCAGTCCAGGTAAGATATTACAGTTTTTACGGTTACTGTATCCCTTTTACATCCCTGTTACTTCTCAAACCAGAGGATCAGACCATCATGGCACATACTCAGACGCTAAACAATAGACCAGAAACAGCGGCCCACCAGGCGTCACGGCGCACTTCCTCTCAACACTTCCCTCTGGCTTCCTGCTCAAGGCGAGCTGCAAAAAGGGAGGCTGCTGCTCAGGCTGTCTTGTTTTTAAGCGAATGATGTAGGAGGTCAGATAAGAGTTTTGCTGACAGCACAAACATTCCATGAGAATAATCTTAAAGTTTTTTACTCAGTCTGTCCTCAACAACTTTCCACTTGCTAACAAACTCCTCTACACTCCTTTCCTTTGTGTCTATCTGCCCTTAAATCACAGATCATTTACAGGATTGTTTATCAAATGCTTCATAATCGTGTATTTGCAGTTTTCAGATGGACTTTTCACCAGTTTTATTGATCAAACCAGGTAAAATCATTTGATGCTAGTAGCTCAGAGAAGTAAAACAGTGAGAACATGTGCTTTGGTTCATTGATGCTGAAGCAAATCTCACTGTAACCCATTTGGTGTTTTCTGTCTGTCTCTGTTTAGAGTTTACATGTTTATTTTATGTGCAGTGTACATCTGCAACAGCCCATTAAACCCATTCAGAACAAACTGTGTGATTTCAACATTGCCTTAGATGGATTACAGCTGGCAAAAATATGATTTGTGGTATTCTTTTTTTTTAAGTTTCCTTTTTTAAATGTGTGGTCTTTAACTGATAGGATCAATGTCAGTTAAGAGGAACTCTAAAGAGGAAACTGAGGGCTAAGACCAAGACTGTGATACAGGCTTTCTCAGCAGTCACAAGCATTGAAAAGAATTATATACACACCATATGTGCACAGAAACGCACACACATGCAGTTCTTTAGTGTCTCATTATTTCCAGACGAGTGACAGTTTTGGAGTAAGAGTTAAACTAAATGGAACAATCTGGATCCGGAGTCTAAATAAAAGCGATGGTTTGAATTCCTTTTAAGCTCAAACTATTTACAATGTAATTCCTTCACAATTCGTACTTCTACCAAAAGAGATGGTTGGGCCTATGAGTAGCTCATAGGGAAACAAAAAGTAATTAACTTTTCACAGCAGAGGCCAAAGGGGGTGTGGGGTGTGAAAATGTCCTTTTTAAGACAGATGGTGTAACCTCTGCATGGGTTTTGCATGCCACAAGATATTAAGTCAAATCTATAAATTTGGTCCAATTTTGCAACATGGGAGCACAAGAGAGCTTATTTCCAGTTTGACATACCCGTTCTGCCATTTGCTTTACAGAAATCGATTCAAAGGAACAAACTGTCATTGTGATAATCAGCTGAAAGGCCTAAAAGTGGAAAGAATTTGTTTTGGTTTTTTTGTTTGTTTGTTTTTGGCATGGACATATGTGCATCTCTTGTGATGTGAAACAAGATGTTAGTGAGTAAATGATTTATGATGTATTAACTTTTGGTGAATAATTTGATATGGAACTTGATTATCTTACAGTTGCACTGAAATAGGGAGGTGCTCTGCTAGGTGAAATATTCTTTATTTATTTTTAAGGTTGATACAAAAACTTGCCATGACAAATGAAGCCCTCAAACGAAATGTGGCTCACTGCTGGCTGGTACAATCTACAAATTTTTAATTTCTAGGAGAAACCTGTTGATTTGCTAACTTATTCCTACTCAAGGTAGCTAAGGTGTTTAGCCTATCCCAGCATGCATTGGGCACAGGGAAATTAACAGCACAAATTCCCAACCCTACAAGCCAACCACATATTGTACATTTAGATATAAACTAATAATATAATTGTTTTATTAATTTAGCATTTAAATTAATTAGCAATAGAAGACATGATGACATACAGATTGATTCTGGTCAGAGTAAAACTATAGATGGCATCATTACATGTACTGCTGGGCCAACAGGACATTTGAGAGATGAATTTCAAAAGTAGCACTGCATATATGCACAGTATAGAATGGAAAAAGTGCAGAAAATATGAAACTCAAAAGCAATTAATGCAATGTGTTTGAAGGTTTGAATCCCTTACAACATTATGAGTACATCCTGTCTTTCTTAGTTAACTATTTCAACAAGATGCTGCAACTTCTTCTTTATTGGAGACTGCAAGACATTCAAGTGTACTTCCAGAGAACACTTTAAACTGGGTCTCTTCACCACAAACACAATGTGTGTCAATATGTTTTCATGTCATTTCACTCTTTACAGCTCATTAAATACAATACATTTGTGAGTTTAGACTTTCCTACTGTACATTTTCACATGATACCATACAAAAAATGTTAGATATAAAACTATCTGCCACCTTAAATTCCCTGTGCTCCTTCCTCTTTACTTTGTGACAATGAAAAATAAACTCTTAAAGTCTGTCTTATTCTAGCTCTAACGTTCCTGCTCTCTCTCTCTGTTGTTCCTTTTCACTTTCTTTTTTCGCTCCATGTTGTCCTCTATTTTGGCTTTTCTTGGCCACCTACCTCACACTTACTCACAAACACACACACACACACACAACACATGAGTGCACACACAGAGACACACGGTGACATTTGTGTTGGCCATTTGTTAACCAAAGTAAGATCCAGTATTTCTATATTTAACGTCTGCATTCATCTGACAACAGTGTGTCTTGAGATAGTTGTGTTGTTTTTCCAGACTCATTTAACATCGAAGTGAACTCACTGCTACCTAGGCACTCTCGCCTCAGATTTAGCAACAAAACCGTCAAATCCCATGCTCTTACACTTTCACGATGATGCACACAAACAACACAGCACATGAATACTTACAGATACTGTGTAGCTGAAGCAGGCAGTTTGGCTGGCAGGTCAGAAGTCCATGCCATCTCTGGACTTTGGTGAGTCACACAGTTCGCCTGGTCGCCATCAGGGTTACATCTCACAAACTTATACACAGCAGTTGCGGGTGCTCCTGTAGAGCGAAAGAGTGTCGTTACTGTTCAGTTTATGGTTTATTTCATGCAGCATTTTATGCAACCTTCACTCAGTCAGCATATTTGTGGGCAAAGTGTGGTGACTCGTGGATCATTTTAGTGTGATAATAAGCATTTACAAGCTCCATGTTTGGAGTGTTTCAAGAGATTACAACGTTATTCTGCCACAGTGTAATTTGACGGTTGGCCTAATGGGCTTCAGAGCTGTTTATTCTCCTCAGTGATGTGTTAGACTAGGAAATAACAGCATCACAGTCGTCTCAACACATAGCAGCACATTCATACAGAGCTTATCTGATGGCAAAATAATTAACTGTTATTTTCCACCAATATCTGCAGATTGATGTTACGAAAAACAACCATCAGATGTTTCCTTGCCACAGCAAGTAAGATAACACCGACGGCATTAGCCGTATCTGGAACACGAAGTTCATGTTAATCATCGTGACATCTTGACTGTTTGATGACTGATGTTGGGCAATCTGTGGTGGATTTATGAATGTTGCATCAAACAAAATTCACACAAGTGCTTTGCTAAAAACCCTATTTTCTGTTTTGTCCAGGCTGTTGGCATTGCTTGAAACTTTTAAAATTGGAAAAAATCTTTAATAATAATAAAGCATTTTGAAATGTTTTTTTAAAAAAAACAAAAGTGGCGCGACATTTCTGCATCACACTAATACAACTGCCAAAGATAATCAAGCACCATCTACTTTATCTCACATTTGTTTTAATATCAGAACTATTTCACAGGAAATACGGGTGTTCTTAGACGTGTGGCTTCCTTTTAAATGAAGGAAGTCGGTCAGTAAAAAGGCAGTGTCATGCCTAATATGAAGTGATGATTATCTGTTGATGTTATGTTTGGTGTCAAGTGCCTGTATGGCTTTTGGGCATGTGTGTGTTATGTGACACTCACAACAAAGTAAGGCATCATTTTTCATTTCACTTTTAATCCTCATTCTACTGAATAAAGCCGATGTTCTTATTTAGGCCCGTTAATCTAATAATTGGTTGAAAGGCTGTAATAAGAGCATCAGTATGAACATTAATTTTAACAGTTAGAAGAAGAGATTAACCAGCACAACAGACTTTTATCATGTCTTTGAAATCAGTCTATCCCTTAAACGAATGATAATAAAATGTAAACAGTGAGATACAAACAATATTAGGCACACTGGGGGATAATAAATATGTGGTTTATAGGTTTAATAATAAAAATCAGAATAAACCGAAATGTTATTTTTATTTTGGTCGTATTTCCCCAGCCTCTTCCTCTTTGTATCCATAGACGACTTGTGTCATGGCGAGAGTCGAAAAAGTTCCCTTACATTAGTAGTTCTCAGCCCAGGGTATTTTCACTTTTCCTCCCAAGTACCACAATGACATAATGTATGACTACTTTAGTCATGGGTTTCATACGCTTTCTGTAATAAAACATCTAAAACCAAAAATCTCATCAGATGGAGGACCCTGCCTTGGACAAAACCTTATTAAATAGCGATCTGTGGTCTAATTTGTGTCACTTTAGGGATCCTTGACGTGAAAAGGTTTGAGAACCACTGCCTTACATCACATGTACAAAATGTTCAAACTGAAATGCCTCCACTCTTTAATATGAGAGGGAACCTCACATCTTTTACTCTACAAGAGTGTTGCTCTTCACTACAAGAAGTTATCCTCAGAAACAGAGTTGTGTGTTATTATTATTATTATTATTATTATTATTATTAGCCTATAAAGCTATATGGTCAGTCTGCTGTGGAGGTGGGGAGATTTACCATCAGAAATGAGGGCACAGAAACCTGACGTTAACAAATGAGTCACAGTTCCAGTAATCACTTTATGCTGACAGTCAAAAACCAGTGAAGATGAACAGTTGTTATAACTTTATTTATCAATCCCCAGTTTGGGCCACTCTTTGCTCTGTTATTGTAAATATGTTCCCCAGAGGCACTTAAGCTGTCTGGATGTTTCTACTAGTTTCAACTGTCTGTCCAGGTAAAGTCTCTACTGTACGTCGGTAACAAGAACTTCAAAAGAAAGTAGATTTTATCAGAAATAAACTACCGACTTACCCATCCCGTTATGTAAGGCGAGGCAGGAGATAACGAAGAACAGGATCAATTTCATCCTCAGCTTTTTCTTTCTTTAACACAACAACGAGAAAAAATAAAGACACTGCTTTCCTTACGCGCTTAAGAATAAGTGTAAATCGCTTCAGACGAGCCAAACTCCCCTTAACAGCAAGAGCTCAGCCCTCTTAGTGCGTCACGGTTTCCTGAAGTCTTCTTGGTTAAAAAAAAAGTTGCTGAACATCCTCAGCGGAAACTTTTGTATTAACTACCTCAAATATCAGATATCAGGTTTGCGTAACTGAGCACTTTGAGGAAATAGCTGAAGATATCAGCCAAGATTCAATCTGCGTGTTCTGATACTAAAATGACTGAGAGGAAGCGACAATTTGTCCTAATTGGCCGCGTTTAGTATTGAGATAATAACATCTTTGAAGAGTTTCTTTCTCACAAGATGAATTCAGTTGTTTTTTTGTTTTTTTTTTTACCTCTCTTAGGTTTATTGAAACAGCTATTCAGTGTTTTCCTTGTGGGTGTGAGTGAGTGGGAGAGATTGTGGTGTTTCACCCCTTTAACTTTCCTTTAGTTGTGGGTTAAGAAATCATAAATTTGCGCTTTAAAGTTTCCCAGAGCTAAACAGAGATTGTTGGCTGAAACAGAGACGTATCAGCATCAACAGTATCACGTTAGTTAACACAAGGAAAAGCCATTATAAGGTGGGGACGTACTGGGAGCCTCCTGAGACACCTGTGTAACACATTACTACTGAGTGACCTCACTGTGTGTGTTTATGTTGTGTGCTTACGTTGTACTTTACCGCATGCTTTTGTGTGTCTGCACCTCTTTTTCATTGTGTCTTTAATGTGTCTCCATATGATCTGCAGGTTTACAGTATGTACACACTTGAGCTTGTCATTAGATGAATGTAAGTAAATCCATTCTCTGCACTTTACTTGAGTATTTTACATTTTCTTCTACTTTACACTTCCACCATGTCACATTTAAAAAGGGAAAATTTGTACTTTTTCACTCATTTACTCAATATTTATTTGACAGCTGTATTTGACATATGATCAGCTAATAAAATATCATCCATTATTGGAGATTAAACAACCTGACATCATTTAAAGTAAACAAAATTAGCTTGAAAACATTAAAATATTGATTATTGATGCATAAGTAATAATAATCCAAAAATATATAGATGATAAATATCACTGTGAATCAGGTCATTCTATGTACTAAGAATACTTAAAAAATCATACATTTTGCCCCTGATTCTTAATTATAATGGAGCATTTTTACACTGTGGTTATTATCACCTCTACTTAAAGCTAAAAGATCTCAAAACTGCTTCCACATCTGTGTGTATCTGTGTGTGTTTTTTCCTGCGATGTAAGTCTGGTAAACACAAGTTAAGACATTTCAAGCATCAACAGTTGGTATGTTACAGGGCCTCAGGCAGATGAGGAGTATTTACTGGATTAATGCCATTGATGGTGACTCAGAAGTTGCAGGAAGCTGGAGCCGTCAGAAGCTCTAAATACGAATGAAACAGTAAGGAATTTTATGTCGCAAGCATGTGATGCAATGTGTATGTGTTTCTACGCAAGAATAAATGATGGATCCGGGGAGGTCAACTTCCCCTTTTCTGTCAGTTTTTAAAAAATTAAAAAGAAAAAAAATGCAGGCATCCAGAATTTCTAATGTAGGTGTTGTGGAAATTAGATTAATATTTTGCACAGACACAGGCATTGATTGAACAAGTACACTCTGTCCCTTCCCAGCTTCATCAGATTTTTGGATCTCCTTTTTTTTCTCTTTTTTTAAATAAAAAACAAAAAACCTTCAAAGTGAGCACCAAAAAACATCTGCAATGTTGGAATGTTGGACTTTTTTTATTTTTTAGATTTGGCCAAAGTTATTTAAAACATCAAACAGTGTTCTCAATTAGCTTGAGGCCTGTTTAGTTTATGACATAAACCATAGGCTCAGTCATGCAGTGGTATGACATGTAATGATCAGAGACATGTGTTGATCAGACTGAAAATGGATAGTTATGTGTCTGTTTTTTTTTATTTATTCATTTATTTAAAATGTTTCATCTTTTATTGAAAATGCAAGGCAAGCGACTGACAAGACGTGACAAGGAAAGGGGAAACATACAACAACAAATACAGACAGACAGACATATTCAACAGGATGCATCTGAGTGCAATAGAAGAAACCATTTTTATTTATTTAGTTAGTTATTTTTGCTCTTGAGGCAATTTCAAATAACTTAAAAGGTCAGAGGAGATAGAATGGAGTCATTTTACAGCACCGGAGGGCCCCAACATCACCCTCATCCATCCTAAAGCTCATTTTTCTTGTTTTCCACAATTCTGGCCCTGTAAACAACAGGGCCAGATGGCTGTGGTGGTAAAGAACATCTCTGGGACCCATACACACACACACACACACACACACACACATTACAACAGTGTGTATAACAAAGTTTTTATGATGTTTGGAAGGCCTCTTCTTCAATATACTTGAGCAGTCTGACCCACTGACCTCTGTGTGTGTGTGTGTTACTGTCAGCGCTCTGTCAAATATTTGTCGAGTTCTTGTACAACAGAGATAGAGGTGGCTCGTGGACTGAATACTGCATTCCTCTCTTTGACTGACGTGTTCTTCTTACTTTTATTTTTCTGTTACGTCTCTGCGTCTTTTCTGCCCCCTTTTTCTCATCTGAGTTTTAGGCGAGAAGAGAAGACGACCCAGAGCAGGAAAGAAGTTTGTTTTAGCTGACATATCGGTATGATGCCACAGGAAGTGGTTACATCAGTTGCTATCATTTTCCCTCAGGAAATGACACACTAGTCTGCCCATCCTCATCACCACACTAACGAACACGCACACAAATACATATTGTGAGTGACACACTTAGGAGATACATAAACCAACTGACACACATCATCAATTTGCTGCTCCTATTCTCTCCCCCACAAGCCGTTAAAAAAACACTATAATTCCTGTACAATCACTTAATCTGATATATGTTTGATATATATGTGTTTTCCTGCAGCAGCCAGTGTGTTATTACACCTATAAAAAGTCAGCTATTACAGTCAGCTTGGTTTCTATTCTCACCCCCGTCACATTATGTGGGATTCAAGACTATTGTCTGAGTAATCAGAGTTTATGGCAGCAGAGATAGCTCTATTTTCACACTCTCAGACACACACATGCAGAAACACAGAAAACACACACACAGTCGTTAACATATATTAAAAAACAATAGGATTGTTTCACCATGTCTGCAGCAGGGCAAATGAAAACAAATATATCTGGGCTCTACAGAAGACGGCTATGAAGGGGAAGTGGAGCAGTGACTGATAACCATATTAGCTAATCTAATCAGTTTTTTTTGGTTTAACAAAAGAGGGAAGTTCAAACATTTGCTAATTAAAAAATCAAAAACACGAGAAAACAGATATTGATTTTTGAGATATTGATATATATGCATGCTCTTTAGAAAACAGCATAAGTTTGATACTTGCTTCTAAGAGCCAAAGAACATGCAGTAGATGAGGGACTGTTATATGAGGGCTCAGATCCAATTGTTATGGGTCTGTTTGCAGTCAGACTCCGTGTCCCTAGCTGCCATTCTCCACCAGTCCTCCAGAGGCCCTCAGACTTTTCTCCCTTTTAGTTTGGGCTAGACTGAGTGGGAGAAAGCTAATTTTAGTTTCTTTAGAAGACCATCTTGCATGATGATTATTTGGGTTGCCTATTTGTTTTCACTCTGAACTCACAGGGCATATACTCTGTCTCGGTGATGAAGAGGATTGTGTGCATTTTGAATGTGTTCTGGGTTTCAAATTGTTTGTGATAACTGCATTTGCAATTTGTGTTTCTTTTGAGTAGAGCTTGAGCTTGGTATTGTTTTTTCCACTGATTATGAGGAGTTGAAAGTGGCGCATAATCGGCCAAGAGAAGTTTATGGCTGAACTGCAGCTGGAGAGGGAGAAAAGCATGCTTCTTAAACAAGAACTGGAGAAGATCAGGTTTTCACACCAGGAGGTCAGCCAAACTGTTTGACACTGACTGCTGAGTTCCTTCAGCGTAGGCTTGAGATGGAAATCAAGTCTTATGCGAACCGAGTGAAAGAGGACCTGCATCTGATCTAGAACCTAAGTGCTAAGCAGGAGGCGTTCTGTCAAATGATGGCAACACAGATCTCACTCAACCTTGAGCTCTGCCAAGCTGGAAGCTTATCCCCTGAGGAGGCTGAAGTGTCTGTGGAGAAGTTCCCAAATATTTCAACCTGGAAAAGTGCCCGCCACTTTCGGGGGTTGAGGAAGCCAAAAGAATGGAAGAGGAAGCGGCAGGATGGGTCCAACTGAGACTTGAACTGCCACTTCACCCATTGCAAGTCAACAGACCATTTAACAGCAGACATTCTGACTTGTCAAAACATAAAAACTTCAGGCAAATATACAAAATTGACCTTGGAGTCTTTCCTATTTTGTCACAATTATCATTCAGCTGAACTGAATTTCAAAATCTAAGCAGAGACAAATGTCAAGGTCAAGGTAATCTTTGTTATCCCCAAGGAGCAATTTGTTGCACAGCCAGCAGTAAATAAATACAATCAACAACACACACCGACTTACACTCAAAAAAATTACACAAAAAAGACAAAGAATTACATAATACTGTTCAGAAAGCCAGTGGTAGCAGCAAATGAGTTTTTAAGTCTATTAGTCCTGCATCTAGGCAGAATATATCTGCGACCACATAGAAGCAACTTGTACTCATTGAACAGGGTGTGACTACAGTCAGCCAGGACTGACCGGGCTTTCTTTGTGGCTCTGACTTTGTACGACAGGAAGAGTTCGTTAAGATTCTTGCCAGTGATTTTACTGCACATTCTTATAATACCTTCCAACCTATTCCTGTTTTTCAGGGTAAGTGACCCAAACCAGCAGATAAAAGAAAAGGTTAAAACAGACTCAATAAAACAAGAATAAAACATTTTCATAAAAAAGCTGTTGATATTAAAATTTCTGAGCTTTAGATAAAAGTACATATGCTGGTGGGCCACAGACAGCATCGCCGTTAGAGTCAAATGTGAATTTGTCTGGCAATGAATAGAAGCAGGAGAACCAACATGAGCCTACGTGATTATGTGTACAGCATGAAAAAAATGATTCAGTGTAGTTACTCTTTAAAGAAACACAGCATCAACTCAGATCAGGTCTGTAGATTTGTTTATCGTGCAGTAGTAAAGCTTCACCACAAACCTTACTACCCTCAGACAGGAAGCAGTATAGAGTAGTTCAATGTTGCATGGTCTCATGGTTAGCTGAATATTAGTCATGCATCAGTTCCTATATTGAACTCTGCTGCAAATGCTTCATCTTACAATTAACTTTAACCCAGCAGTTGCCTTGGACTTTTTACTATCAATTTGAAATATGGGGGAAAAAAAGATTTAACTCTGCTACACAATGTAGGAAATAGTACGTAACACTGCTGATATAACATGGGACACATACAGGATAAGAAGCCTTGCAATGTCACAACTGTGGAGGAAGTACATTTTAAAGACATACTTGACAAGAGTTGAGATGTACTGTAACTTTTATAGCACATCAACACATAGTCAGTCAGTTTAAGACATTATTTTGTTTATAGCAGACACAGTTTTAGACAATACAAATTTAATAGTCTGGGAAATTAAAGGTTCTTAAACTCATCTGGGCCCCAAACTGAGATAGTTTTAGCCTTTTACTCAGGGACCCACAGTCATTAAAATACCTCAGTACTTCTGTTATTTGGAGACCTATCACTGAAAAGACTGATTTTACACACAACTTCTCATTGCAAGTAAAAAGAACACATTGGTATTTTAAGTGTGTATCACTTCGTTGGTTTATATACAGATATACAGTTTCAAGTGGATGAAGCCGGCATCATGCAGATTATGTCGTGTCAATCGTCGACGAGGTTGTAATTACTTGTAGTATGTTTGACAAACTCACTGTGATGTTCCACACATGTCTTTAACAGAATACAACAGTTTTACACAAGTTTTAGTTTAGCTGTAGAGTAACAGCATCAGCATCTGAACTTCTCTCTGTCTCTTTACGCCACGGTGAAACCAATCCTTCTCACAGTAGGCTTTTATATTTGTTTTAACCATCAGACACAAAGTGCTGATGTGCTAAACAGAAAATAAGGCAACATTAAATGAAAACCAATATGATTAACAATAAAAGATACAAAGTATGAATTAGACCAGAGTCACAGAGGACACTGGAAACACAAAACAATATATAATAGAAATCTATTATGTACATATCTGCCATTACGGTGCAATAGGGACTCACAGTCCAAGCAGCTTTTTTTTTTTTTCTGCGAGCACTTTGCTGAAATTTCAGTGATAAACTTAGAAAGACTGCAGCTGTTCTGTGAGAGTTGCACTGAAGCTGAAAAAAGGATTGTTTTTTTTGTTCCATTTATGACATAAAAAGTAACTATGCATGTTTTATGTTCCATATCTTAGAGAGGCTGCATCATATCTTTTCAATTTAAAAAATCCAAAAAATATGTTATTTGTCAAGAGGAGCCCACACTTTTTCATACAACTGTAGTTTTGAAGTGAATCAATTTTCTGTGCTGTCTGAATTAAAGTAAATTGTCAACACATTTTACTACACAGATGAAAGCACATATGTACAGTCTGTAATATGTCCAGAAGTGTTGTGAAAGCAGCACAAACAAGAGGCAATGATGAATTCAAATAAGCAAGAGAAAGTCAGTAAATCTACCATCTGGTTTCTCTAATTGTTGGTACAGTAGTGTCCATTGATCATTAGGTGGTTAATTCAGACGAGACTGGCTGATTTGGTTGGACAACCCACAACCAGTCAGCGAACAGTGGCGTCCTTCAGTTGTTCGCCGCCATTCTTGCTTTAAGGCGGTTTATTTTGAGAGGGAGTAGGCCAACCATCTCTTTACTCAACTCCAGCTCCGTCTCCACGGTGGCTGCCGCCTCGGGGTGGCCTTCACAATAGTGCACCACGTATCTAGACAACAGGTGGAGGATGAAAGTGATGGTCAACACATTAAACACAGTACTCCTATTTATTTTAATAGCTCTCAACAATTCTTTCCTTGTACTTGTTGTCATTCTATAGTCTTTCACTTTGCCACTCAAAATGTGTTTGAATGTATCATCATAAATAAACAAATGTATCGTCATACTTGTAGTTTTCCAGAGCCTTGTTGAGGTTGTCCAGCTGTGCAGAGGGTAAAGAGCAGATCAGCTTGCTGTACAGTCGGGCTACTCTGAAGCGGGCCACCAGAGCCGGTCTAAGCACCTCCTCTTCCAGGTGCTCCGGTAACTTCCCCTCCGGAGAACGCAGAGAGTCTAGAAACATCTGGAAGTACCTGGAGAAGAGATGATTATAAATTACTGAGTAAATGTAAAATGCACAGAGACACACGTGCGTCCTCCACACATAAATATACACTCACTTGGCAGAGGCAGAGCAGAGATGGTTGAATTTCTTAATACTGTGGTTATCTAGAGGCTGTGAATCGGCTTGTCTGTTGGCCAGTGTCAGTTTCTGGTCCATCATTTCATTGTAGGTCTCAGCCAACTCAAACATCAACTGTCTGCGGATCATTAGGTAGTACTGGGCATTCAAGTCTACAGAGAAACAAACACAGTGACAGCTTGTTATTTCTACTGTACTATATCTTATAAATATATTCAAGGAGACAAAACTTTCCGAAAAAGAAGAACATAATTGCAACTCAAGAGCAAAGTTTGCACAGTACCATTGCAGATTGGCTCCAGCATGTCAACCCGTCGTTTGTGCATTTTGCAGCGTCGCTCCAGATCCTCTTCAAAGAAAGCCAGAGCCCTAAACAGAGAGCTGTGATCCTGCAAGATTTCTATGTGGTCCGTCACATAGCCGTCCATCTGAAAGTACTCCTTAGCCTGAGCGGATGAAAGAATAGAGAGGCGTAGACACACACAAAGATTAGATACACACAGAGAGTGACAAGTGGACAAAAAAACTGTTTTCTATAAAAGTTCAATGATTAGATCAAGTGTTTGGCCATAAAAGGACTCTTTCAATGTTGTCTCGGTTTGAATGAGACAGTTAACTTGTTTACTGTGTCTATGATGATGATGATGATGATATCTGTTCAAAGCAGTTTGTGTGTGCGTGTGTGTTGTGCATACCTGTGTGACATAATTCTGTCCCACCAGAAACACAGCTCTGGCCTCCGTGAAGTCCAGCGGGAACAAACAGCTCACCTGGGTATCAGAAAGCAGACGGTGTGACCACATTTACTATGGCGGGCTGAGTATTTATTTGCAGAATGGCGCCCCCTGATGACAAAGTAAGCTTAATTCTTTGTGTACTGTTAGATTTGTCCTCAATTGAATCTGCTTAGATATATAGACTGATACGATCACATCAAAATGTTTTATTACTAAAACATGACAAAATTAGATATTGTTATAGTGCATTATCAATAATGAGATAATGATCATTTTTGATAATAAGAAGCAGTAAAACCTGATCTGGAACACTAACAAATATAACAGTAGCATTGCTAGTAGAAGTAGCAGTAATACTAGACGCTGAACAAGGACCGACCTTCTCTTCCAGGCTCGCGATCAAGTCAAAAGTGTCTTCAGAGCCGAACAGCAGAGCGCTCTTCCTGCCCTTCTCTTCTTCCTCCTCCTCAAGTCTTCTCGCTCTCTTCAACTCTTCTTGACGATCAGTATCCAGCTCCCCGATGTTATCCTGGTCACAAACACAAGCATATACGGTCATATAAGAGACACACAGGCAGACACATATAACAATTATGTAGATCCAAGCTAAGTAAACAGAAGCTCACATAGATGCACACACAGAGACGCTACGTTCAACAAACAGGCACATCATGAATTGGCCATAACAAAAAGAGTCAATTTTTGAAACTCTTGGGTTTGAATTAAGCATTATCTATGGTTCAAGGATACATGACTTGGCTTTGAGTACAGTACATGTCCCCAAAGAAAGAAAAGTACCTCTAGCAGTTTCTTAGCATCCTGAAGGAGGTTGAGGCAGTATTTGATCCAACATCTGGCAATCTCTGCTCTCTTCTGTCTCAGCTGTTCCCTACGCTCGCTCTCTGTCTCACCTGGGTCAGACAGAAGGAGAAAAAAAATGAAAAGATATGCCAGGAGAGAGGAAAGGAATGAGAGATATATGTGGATGAAGTCAAGAGGGAGAGGCAAGGAGTCTGACGGAGGAAGGGAGAAAATAACTGATAAGAAGCTACACAGTTGTGTTCTCTCCTGTTTGACTGGTTGTAGCTGATTTGGGCAACAAAATACAGAAAAAAAGGAAACCAATACTTTCACTTTTATATGTTTTTAATTACAATTTGAAATATTATAAACTAAGCCTTTACGTTAATACATGTTACCGTCTACTAGTACAAATCTTCACACCCATGTTAAACTCTTACATTACTGGCTAATTCTGTTCAGAAACTCAATCTGCTGCCTATCCTGAACCAGAAAAAAGGTTTTACTGTATTTTAAAACATGAGGAAGAAAAACACATCTTTTGGATTTTACACACAGTTTGACAGAGGTTTAGATGAACACTCACTCTCCTGTGCTGCGGCCTCAGAAGGAACTTCTCCTGCCAAACCTGATATAATGGTGGCTGCTGAAAGGCAGTGTCTGCCCTCCATGTATCGCCCCTAAAAAAAAACCACAAACACACCTCTTGACTTGCACTGAAAACAAACCACTGGGACCACAGTAGTGAACACCTAGAAAAGGTCTTACAAAATGTACACCAACTGTTTTCAACCAATTTAAATCACTCTCAGTCCTACCTTAGTGATGTAATACTGTGATAGTGTAGCAGCATTCAGAGCCCACTCCATCGGACTGTACTGATTTAACTGTAACTGTCTCTGCAGGGTGCTGTGGCAGTAGGTGGCAGCACGCTCATTTTGACCTGCGAGACAAAACACTTAAGTTATTATTACTTTCAACAAATAAAAAAAACATATTATCACAACAACACTCAGCTTACTTGTATTGTTATTGGTAAATATGAATCTAATTTAGGAGCTCACAATTAAGGAGATGTGAGGAAATACATTTAAATGGATGGCTGTTAATGGATTCAAACTGATTGTGACGCTGTCAGTTCTCTACATAAGTTAGTCAGTATATAGATCAGAGATCAGACTCACCAAGGTTTTTATAGACTTGAGCAAGGTAGTACATGGTATGGGTGTAGGCCAACTCAAACCTGATAGATACAGAAGAAAAGCAGGAGGGATAGAAAGAAGAGTGGGAGAAAGAAAGAGGGGAAGGAGTATAAGGAAGTGGAGAATCAAAGTAGAGAAAAGAGAGACTGCATTTACGACCAATATCACGACAACTTTGGAACAATTGTATTAATATGAACAGGCAGTTTGTCTGTAAATGAGCATGTTTGCATTTAGGGATGTCAGAGCTTGTAAGTTACCTTTTGATCCTTTCCTGATGTGTTTTTTCCTCAGTAGAAAAGTACTCTGTCATATCAGTGGGAGGACTCCCATCCTGGAAAAAACAAAACACAACCACCATGGCTGCAGATAAAGAGGATACAGCCACTGCAATTTTCAAATACAGTCATGTTGGCCCTGCAATTTTCTCTCCAGCTGTTTCCAGAGATCAATACTTCTCAGTCAACTTGTCTTTTGAATGTTTGTGTCAATACAATTACAGCTCCCTTTTTGCTACCTAATGCACTTAAATTAGGCTACTTTTTAACACTTACTTTGACCATGTTAACTGTGATTGTTATGTGTTATCAAAAATTCTGAAAATGCAGAAAATGTACATGACTTATTACTAAACAGGCAATGATGAAATGGCTTTGCTCCTGAGAAAACAGGTTTCTGTATAACAGTTATGTGACACTAAATCTGCTCGTGATGGCAAAAAATAACAATTATTATTAAGTGTGCAAAATCTCAATCTACTATTCACCACAGAGGGCTCTCAGTGTGTCACTGAGGTTGTAAGACTGGACACAGCTTTACTTTCAGCCAGGAGTCAAACAAGGTCATGAGACAATAAACCAGTCAGAAAATCAGTCAGTGCAACATTATCACTGTCAAAGCGACAGTATGCGTCCACATTCCTCATGTTGCACTGATGCTTTTCTTCTGCTACAGTCAGCACACTAACAGCATCAAGTAAACAGTCACACAACCTTACCTCCTTCATATATCGTTGGTAGATGGCCTCTGCTGTCTCCAGGAAACCCTGGGCGGTCTCTGTCTCATCCCGGCCTGCCCAAAGGATGCCCAACTGGTTCTGATAACACAAACAACCAACACATGAGCAAGTGATCAGCATCATGTGATCTCCTACTGCAGGATGATGGATTTAAGGCAAACAAGAACCATTTACTCATTGATTATTTTGCTAGATTTGCTGACTGCTGTTTATGACTATAGCGTTGGAGCAGCAATACAATACAATGGTTCAAGGAGTGGCATTAATGATGGGGGTTTTTTTATATTAGGGTAGCAGCATCTCAATTATAATCTATCATATATCGTACCGGTATGATTGTTTAGAGATGTTAGTTGTGCTTAATTTTAGATATACTGTATACACACTGCATATGTGTAAAAGACTTCTGCTAGTATGTCTAAAACATAACAGCTAAGCTAACAGCTGTTAGCTTTGTAGCATAATTTAATATTCGTTAACGTTACCCTGACATGGATGAACAGAGACACATTCTCGGACGACACCCTGTATCTCTCCAGCAGTTTTATGCAGTTCATCAGATGCTCCTGGCCGGCTGACAGCTCCTCTGTATCGACGTGGTTCACGCCCAGATAGTACTCCACCGCCCCGAGTTTGGCGGCCCGCAGCCCGGCTGGCGAGTCGCCGCTGGAGCCCTGACCGAACAAGTCGTCCCTCTGCCCGTCCACCGGCTCCTCCGTCGGCCGCTGCTCGCCGCTCTCTCCGCCGCTGTCCTCCTCGCCATCGCCGGCCTCGAAACTCTTCAGCGAGCAGTATATCTCCCTGAGGAGCTCTCTGGCCTTGTACTTGGAGCGAAAGGGGTCGGTTTCTGGGTCTTTTCGTGATTCTACATCTGTGAGGTTTTGGGCGTTGGTGAATTTGTCGCAGATAGCTTTCCACTCATCACTGTTTAGGGACGCCATGTTGTTTGATCTTTATTCTTCTTCTTCTCTCACTTTCCTGGTAGATAGCAAAACAACTTTAAGGTGCATACCGCCACCTACTGGATTTATACTAAAAATAACCACTGACGAAATAAAATAATAATAACCCCGTCCCACCCATTTCCCACTCAGCTATAAATGCTCTATTTTTAGGTGTTTGAGAGAAACTAAAAGCTTATCTCAATAGCTGCTGCCGACCTTCTCCAGAATCTCCCACAACACCTAGAAATCTCCTTGCTGTATCTACAATTATGTTAGTTTTCTCAGATTTTCTTTCTATTACAGCAGTACAGTTAATTACCACTGCCAAAAACTTCACCTGATCCTTACAAAAGCAAAACTCAGTATGCTTCCTGACTGGTTTCTGGTCTCATATCATAACATTCTTACCTACTTCCTCATACTTAAGTCTTTTCTTAGATCTAACCCTGATTATTGCTGCCTCCCTTACTCTCTTCGGGGAGTTGTCCTCCCTGCTGCATGATTCCCTTTGCAAAGAAGACACTCTGGATCTTTCTCACAGTCTCCACAATCATTCTCCCTACATTTAACATACATACATACAAACAAACTATGACCAAACTTCCAAAGGTTTGGGAACATGCTGCCTTACTGGGTACGACATGTGGTCCAAGAATGCTCTATCAGGCAAGTACTCCACATCAAAGTGAAGCAAGTCTCATACTTTTCATACTTTGTCAAACCTCTTCATTCTATGGGTGTCTGTCACCCCTTTACACTCTTTAAGTCTATTTGCATCTTCAACAGGGTATTGCATTTTTCTAAGATTATTAAATGATTTTTAAATGTAAAAAATTCACCTGCAAGGTAACTAATTATAGCTGCTGGATAAATGTAGTGGAGTAGAAGTATAAAGTGGTATAAAATGGACATACACAAGTCAAGTACCTCAAAATTGTACTTAAGTCCAGTACTTGGGTAAAGATACATTTTCACAATTTTTACACAATTTAAGGTTTCAGTTTGGAAAGTCAGTGAGTCCAACATCCATTCATCAGAAAACTTAATTTGAACTTTTTTGAGTACTTGAACCACTTGAAGAAGTACATTTAATACTTACTAGTATTATACATACAGTAAGTACAAGTTTTAGATCCTTGTACTTTGAGTACTTCCATTTTATGCTACTTTATGCCTTTAGACCACTACAATTTACATCTTTGATAGCTACAGTAGAATTATTTACTCTGCAGATTCAGATTTTACATACAAAGCATATGATCAGTTTTTAAAATATGATGCATTGTTATTGATTCAATTATCCAACTAAAACATCAAAATGCTGCTTCTCCAAGTTAACACATCTGTAATAATATGTAACATTCTCAAAGTGTCAATTCCGTATAATGAACATTTCTTATTTGTCATTTTGTGCATTTGCTGATAATACTTTTAGCACTTTTAGTTTAGTAAAAATCAAAATGCAGGATTATTACTTAATGGAGTAGTTCTACTTTGTAATATTACTACTTTAACTGCAAAGGAGCTGGAGCTGCATCCACCACTGGTTTTGACGAAGTCGATGTTAAGTGTGCAGAAGGTGATGGTGAAATAAACAAGTGTTATCAGCAATTGTTTCCTCTTAAAAGCTCAAAAACTGGAGTTTATATATAAAACATGAAATACCCTTCCTTCATTTCAAGTTAATTTGATTTGTACTTTCTAACTTTGTTGAAAATATGTGTTTAATGTTTAGGGTTAATTTAACAAGGGCATTAGGTTGCAGAGTGTTGAGTGTAAATACGGAGCAGTGTCCTCTTTCATGTTTTCATGGTAAAATGTGTAAAAGGTCACCTGATCCTCAACAATGTCCATGGAGCAGGATGTGGGAGAAACAACAAACAAATGTAAACTGTAGGTTCAAAACCTAACCTCAAGCAAAAATTAAATAAATCACTCACTGAACTCTGTTCAAGTTGGTTATAGCCAGTTTATTCTAACGAAACCAAAGGATCAGATCATTGATCAGGGAGAAATGAATGTGCGTTATATAATGAGAATAAATTAGCTTGAATGACACATGGCAATAACACACAATACATGATTTGGTCATCACAGACTTACCCAGTCATACAGGATTATAACTCAGCTTGCAACCTAACTATACAGCTTTACAGTGTGGGCAGCTTCACAACATAAAAGACTTTGTATTCAATTTTTACAATTTAAACATTTGTTAAAATAATGATTTGTTATTACTGAAATAAATCAATTCCAAATTAGATTCTCAAACACACTCTATATTCTTTCACCAGTGTAATACCTTTCTCCAGGGCACAACAGACAGACAGTTTAGCACTGTGTGTGTTAACTCTGTTAACCAGTGATACTCTGCTACACTTTGGACATATTTTCACAAACTGACCTCAGGCTTAGTACTCTCTAATATATCATTAATATTTCAATTACTAAGAACGTGAGACAGTAATAAAAATATTAATGATACTGAACCAAAATTAAATGTTTAATGAATGAATAATGATCAGCCTAGTTTGAACATGTGAAACAGACACTGGATCTAATATGCAACTGTCAGGCTGGTTAGCTGAGTGTACATCCACCCACATTGTGTTTGTGTGACATGTTGAATGTTGCACAAAGTGTAAAAATAAATCACAGCAGTTGACCTTAATTCTTGGAAGAAACCGTCTGTTTTTTTTCTGTATGTGTAGTAAAAAGTGTCTAAAACTTCACGGAGGATGATAAATCTTGATAACATCGGGTTAAAAAATGGTCTAAGTGCCACGGTGTCAATGATTAAAGAAGAAGTTTAGATGCACAAGTTTTGATGTCCAGGTTTAGGTGGCTTTCTCCTAGCAGCATGGTGAAGGTTCTGCATGTGCTTCACTTTGCCACTAAGACACCGTCTTCTTCTCCATGCTGAAATGATACAGAAACAGTCAGAGTGCATGTCATTCTTTTTATTACAGGATCTAAATATAAAAGATTACTCCAGCTTTCTTCAACCTAGGTCTAATCCTAGATCTCCTTATCATGTTAATCTCTATGTATCTTACAGCATTGCGCTTCCTCATAATTCTTCAGTTAAGTCACTGATGAACTTTTTATCAGTCAATAGTAACAGTGCCAAAATACTTAATCTGGACGTATAAAATATAAAATGAAAACACAGACTATAATATGTCTTACTTGTATTTGATGAGACGACATCCCTGGATTAGCTGTGCCGTCTCGTTGGTAGCATGGCAAGCAAACAGTAGCCAGTTGCGTGGTTGCACCTTGTAGGCGAACCGCATGAAGAGCAGCGAATAACAGGTCAGAGCTGAGAGGAGGGAGCAAGCACACAGGCGAAAGTTTATTACAGGACTGTCTTCTTATAAAACATTTACTGGTGGACACTTTCTCGTACTAATAAAACATGAATGATAAACATGTCATTTAGTCATACAGGATATTAAGCATCTAAACCTTATAGATTTTAAGCAAATCACAATTCCAACACAGAAATGAATTCCCGTCTCCACAGCTGTATATGCCTAATACATCAGATAAGTTACTCAAACTCTTCTGGCAGGTTTTCTGTTCCTTCAAGGCCCATTTGAGGCCAAAGTTAAAGCTCTCTTATTCAGAATGTGACCTAGAAAGCAGACAGTCAGAGGAAATATTTAAAGAACTGCAGTTGTAGTTTACTTTAGAGTATCTCTTGTTTCTCTTTAACCTTGAGACTGAGAGTGTAAATTACAACCTGTACCCTAACAAGATAAACTAGAAAAGGATGGGGGGTATTGCGTGTAGCCTACATCTGGGTTTATCAGCATATGCGTCTGTGTGTCTTACCGAAGGTCATCCTGCCACTGATAATCTCAGGACTCTTCTTCATGTCTGTGATGGCGGCTATAGGAAGACCCCAGTTTGCTACGGGACCCCAGAAATGCTGTACACACACACAAAAAAAGTGACAAAATACAGTTTAGACATTTATCTTGCACCGGTTGTACAGTAGAACACAACTATACAAGAGTAAAACCTGCAAAATCTGAATCCCATTATAAGAAGTACTGATGTAAAAAATACATAGGTTCAAGAACATGATAGTAAAGATTTAAAAATATACACCAACACACATTTTGTATGTTAAATTAATAGCTACAACTATACAGCACAAATAACCATAGTCTCACAGAAAGATAGTCAGGGAAAAAAAACAGCAGGGAATCACAAACAAGGAGGAACACAGGTATAGAAACAGACATACTGACAGATAGATCAGATAAGGACTCACCGTGCTGTTGGATTATGTTTTGTTTTTTTATTTCCAGGGTCACATAGAAGAGAAAAGAACACAAATACACATAAGTCATACTGACACTAGCTAGGTCACACAAGGGCGACTACCACATCAAATAGGTCACAGGTTTGTTTCTGCCAGAACTGGTACAATTAATGAAGCCCGGATTCACAGTGGGTAACTCAGTTTGCTTTGTCTTCACATCATTAAATTAGCTTATAATGAGCATGATAACATTTCAGCCCCTAGAGTGAAATATTTAATTACACTTAAGAGTAAACTTTAGTCAACTTAGAGCCATTTCTGTATTTGCTAAAATAAGACAAAATACACCAGCAAAGGAAGAGTTTTGTTGTTAAGATTCCTGAAAGAGCACAGAGATGGTGTTAAAGCCATCATAACGTGTGCCTCAAACAAATCTAGAGGGCGTTTGTTTGACTTTGTACTGTATCTCCTAGAGGTAACAAAAAATTACCAAGAGATAACCATTTTTGTCTATGACAAAGTAAACAAAGATGGTCTCTTGCATCACTATATCACTCTTTAACCTTCAGTCTACATTTCAGGCATATAGCTAATCTGTTGCAAGTGTGCACACACAACCAGGACAACATGTACAGATTAACTAACGTCTTGACAACATGTCAAGAAGTAATAATAGTTCTCACTTGCCTTTAACTCTGAATCCAGATTTTACATTGGCTACACCTCCCAACACAAATATTCAATCCTTTTACTGCAGGCTAAGTAAGTTAGGTGTTTCCCTGCGACCTTATTAGCCTCTCACAAGCTACAACCCACTTGAGTTTGACTCTACAGCAAATGACAATATTTCTCCTCTGTAAGTTAGGTTAGAAAATGTAAAACAATAACAATCTGCTGTTAACTATCCTACACACACACAAAAGCCCGTCGTCCTTGAAAGTTTACACATGTAAAAAACGATGCCAATGTAACACAAAGTGATGCTCAAAATGTTCATGGCATCTGATTAAAACGTAGACTTAACAGACAAACTCAGCTGGCTGTTAAACATTAGCTAACTTTAGCTGTAACCTATACTCGACATCCAACTAGCTGGTTACATTAGCATGCTTGCTAATAGAAAATGTAGCCGTTTCTGACACACACCTCGTCAAATAATCCCTGAATTCTTTGCTCTTCAGGTAGTCTACAGCTTTCCTTGCAACCGTCCCCGCCATGGTTTAACGCTGGACTGGTGTGGTGTCTGTTTTTGGACGACAAGAGTATTCTGTCACTGCTGAAGGGCGACAGGCTGAAAGCTCTACTCAGAGGACGAATTTCCAACCACAACATTTGAGCTTTACGACACTGTCGCAAATAGGCGGCGCGATCTCAGACGGCCGTCTGTTTGCAAAACCCATTATTGGGATCGAAGATGACCAGTGTAGGAACAATTGACTAGATAAGATTGAGGCTGTAAAACAACGGCCGTGAAGAAAAGGTGGCCAAGATGAACTACGAGAGGTGCTGGGATGCGAACAACAGAGCTTTCTTCATTTTCAAAGTCAGGTCGAATTTATTCATAGGAGAGCACACTTAAAAAGAACAGGAGCTGACTATAGTGCTTTACAGAGAAATGTAAAAATACAGTTGAAGAATTAAAACAAAACAAAATAAAATAAATACGTAAATTGTAATAGACACAATTAACAATGTTAATATGCTATAAAAAAAATTAAGGGGACTTAAAAGTGATTCTATAAAGGTCGGTCTTTAGCTGGGATTTAAAAGTTGTGATACAAGTTCTGACGGTGAGGGGTGCAAACCGTTCCGCAGTCTGCGAGCAGCGATGGAAAAAGCTCGATCATCTTTTGGTTTTGACTAGAAAATGAGAGGTGTAACTGATCAGAGGATCTGAGGGGTCTGGATGTAGAATATGGACTGACTGCCAAACCATTCAGAGCTTTAAAAACAAATAAAAGAATCTGAATATCAATCCTATAGCAATACAAAGCGATACAACAGCCATACAAGAACATGGCAAAACATAGTGCAAACTTTGCACAAGCCAGAGAAGTATATTGAGTCCATCCATGCATCACAAATATTGCAAATTGTTAGCTGAGGTAGATGAGGCAATAGCACAATATAAAAAGTGCTTCACAGTTCTGGTTTACTTTGTTTGAGATGAGTCTTAAAGGTGGGATATGTGGGGCACTCCCCTCTTGCAGGTGGTAGGGCATTTCAACATTCACTTCCTTTAACTGACAGCGCAGTTTGTCCCGATATGGTGTGTTTATATGGCACCACACAGTCCCCTCTAGTGGTGGCCCTGGTGCTATTGCAAATGTCAGCCCTCTGTTTAATGAATTCATGTAAAGGAGGTGGGACAAGCCCATGCAAAGCCATATACATAACACAAGCATATTTAAAAAAAAAAATAAATAAATAAAGTTCTCAAAACTCAATAAATGATATTTTTCCAGGATGTTACAATAATGGGAAGAGAGTGTGTTTTTTTATCAAGAATTTTTATGGCTTCCTTGAAGAGTAATTTTATTGGTTTAAGTGTTGTTAAATAAGTGACCAGTTAGTAAAACAGTAATCTATGTGTGAAAGAAGTTTACTATTGTTTGAAACCTTTTTCACATGACTTTTAAAGGTTAATGTGGAGTTCAATGTGACCCCAAGATAACTGAACTCATTCACAATGTGAAGCTCCTGCCCTCACAGGAACACATTGGACGGAAACCCCAAAAATTAACATCACTCCTTTAATGATCATGATAGGTTTGAGGCAGACATCTGACAACCAAACATAAACAATCATTTTTATATGGCCATGGTATGAAACATGCACATAGTTTGGTGTGACAAGTGTTGACCACAAAGACAGCATCATAGTATCATACATGTCGACAGGAACCAAGATTGAAATCCACTAAAAAACATTTTAAACCCTTCATTTGTACCTTACAGTACATAAAATAGACAAAATAGACAAAGCAACCCATACCAGCTATCCCAATTATATTATATTATATTATATTATATTATATTATATTATATTATATTATATTATATTATATTATATTATATTATAATATATTATATTATATTATATCATGTCATGTCATGTCATGTCATGTCATGTCATATCATTTTATTTCTTTTTTACCAAGTAAGTAGTTTTATGTCCTGAATATTATTGATTTGAAATTAGTGTCCACCATTGGGCCGGACTTCTGCGTAGTTCTTGACCAACTGGGAGATCCTGACGACTTTGATGTCTTCTGGTACCCTATCATAGTCTGACCACAGGTACTCTGGAGACAGCACCTTGGTTGGTTTGTTGTACAGCAGGTACCTGCATGATAAAGAGATAGACATGCTGAGGTGTATACTGTAGATGAGATGTAAATGTTAAGATACAAACTACTGAGGAAAGCTTTGGACACTTTACTTGTTGAGGTGACTCTCTTCCTGCCATGCAGCTTCAATATTATTCTTGGCATCCTCCTCCGACTGTATGTAGCAGTATCTGACCAAATAAAACAGGCGGAACTGAGACAAGATATTGCTGCTACAGTTACATTTTATTCCAAAAGACAGTAATGTAAGTAGCAAAACTTGAAAAACTTTTGTACTTTTGTACTTTGTTCTTTACAATACTTTTTTACAATATGTCTTTCCGCTTAATTAGAAAAAGCATGAAGGTAACTTAAAAGATGATTAGGTTTTGGTTACTTGACTAGCTTGTACATCTCCTCCAGGTATCCTCCCCAGACAGCTGCAGTGTAATAGTAGTCTCCTTCATCAACAGGAATGTAAGCCTTGGACTCGGGCCGACGCTCATATGGAAACCGACTCCTTGAGTCCTGAGAAAAAGAAACATTGGGGAAAAAAAATAGGAAAAAGAATTTTCACTTAGAAACAATGAGAGACTAGCTGAAAAGAAACAGCATGGTATTACAGGTGAATCAATGAAAACATGCAATATAACAACCCATCACATTACATTATTTTTAAAATAGAATATTTAGGTAAAGACTTTCATTAATTTAAGATGAATAGGACAAAGAGTAAAACCTTGTAGTAGCCACGGTGAAGCACAGCAGACAGCTGGCTAAGGGACTCGGCTCCAAAGCGGTTGTGGAAGACACTATCAATGTCCATCATAAAAAGATAATCTGATTCATTACGGATCTGAAACAGATGAGAGGTGAGACTAAATGTATTATGGAGAGACTAAAATGTCTAAGAGATGTGTGATTTAACAATATGAATAATAAACACCTCAGCACCATGTTTATTTCTATGACTGACAGTTCATTAATCTTTTTTTGTTGCTGTTGTTTTTCTGACAGCTATGTATTTTGACTAACCAGTAAAAATTGAGCAGTGACGACTTTAAAACATCAGCTGTCATGTTGTGTATGTCATGTTTTGTGAGGTATCACATCTTACCTGTTCGTCAATGGTGATGGTAGCCCATTTCATCCTGCCAAGTACTACATCCTGCCAGCGGGTGGCACTAGGGATAGAGACAACTGAGATCTTCCGGCCCTTACCAAGTTCAATCTGAGCAGTCAGATAAAATATTTTTAAAAACTAATTACAAATAGCACCTTCCAGAAACATCCAATTACATTACATACATATAAAACAACTGAAGTCATCTGGAAAATAAGTTTCAGTGATTTCTTGCCACATTCAATTGACGTATTTGTAGTTGAAACAGCATACTGAGATAAAATAATGAACAGTATTACATGGAGGACTGTTCATAATCTGCAAGTTATTAAGTCAAAGCACACTTTGATGTGTTCAGAAATTCTAGGTTAAAAATGAATCAATTAGAAAAGATTCTGGAAATAAATGAACTTGCAATTTTCCAGATTGTTCAAGTAGCTTCATGGCATTTAATACCTTTATATACAAATCACTGAAGTCACAGCCTGGACCAAGTTTATTTTGGTTGTTAATCTGGAGGGAGTTTTGCCACTCGTGGAGATATTTTGGTCTTCTTTTTTTCTCATTGTGCATTGCAGAATGTATCAGCTGTCATTTTCCACTTGAATATTATGTTATGTTTTAAGAAATGGTCAAGTTAAGTCTAGTGTTCGTTCTTCTAGATACAGAGAGTTGAGGCAGGGAATACAAAGATTGTCAGCTTGCCTTGTGTAGGCCCATCTTTTTCCCCCAGACAGATCAGTGTGCCCAGTAAGGACTCAGCTTAAAGGATAAGACAGATACTATTTTATCTTTTTATTATAATCAACTATTTTTGTGGAGAAATATATCTAATATAACATACTACTATCAATGAGTGCAATAGAACTTCATTATTGTCTAAAAACTATTAAAACTATGAAACTATTAAAACACATCATTAACAAGTTCAAACAACAAGTTCAAGATGCAAGTGCAGGGAGAGACTATTCCATCAATAGAGTGCAGAGTGGTAATAATGTACAGAGACTCCCAGGATGAACAAGTCAGACATGCAGGCGTTACTACAAGATCAGGACACAAGTGGTCAGCCGACACCTCTGTCGCACAAGCAGAAAGCATGCTGAAGCTATATGACATCATTGGAATGCCATGCACAGGAAGACAGAACTTCCCATTTCTAACAATGGGGGAAGACAGACGATAAAGGAGAGAGGAGCCATGATCCAGGGACTTGGAGGATGATAGACGAAGAACAAGGGCTGCAGAGCTAGTGTGCCATGGAGCCTGGACCAAATGGGACCTCCCCAAGAGGAAGATCACATGGGTGGATCACATCCGCATCCATCTCCTCCTTGCTGCGATCGGTGTATGACACACTCCCAACTCCAACAAATTTGCACTATGCAAGCTTTGTGGAGAGAAGGGCACCATGGCACACATCCTGTCAGAGTGTAAAACAGCACTCACCCAAGGCAGGTATAGATGGTGCCATGACAAGGTGCTCATGACGCTTACTAATAGGGATGTGCAGAGAGCCCAGTATCTGTATTTGTATCTATATTTGTTGAGACAGCAAAATGATTTGTATTGTATTTGTATTGAAATAAAAGTGGAAATAGGCTTAAAAACCCTGTTTTTGTATTTATTACACTTTTAATTTTAGAAAATTAAATTGCAATAAGTGTTCATGAATAAATTATCTTATGAAGGAGGTCCCCATACCGGGTCTCAAACTGGAGTCTCCCAGATCATAGATGACTGTGCTGATGACTGAGCTAAAACTTTACTCATCGCCTCATTGCAGACAGACCTCTACTTCTTTATGCACCCATAACACAGAGACAGGACAGCATGTAACGTGTAGGGAGGAACTTCAAAGGCAATTCTTGCTTTGCACTTTTCATTTATTGCCTATTTTTTACAACCTAACTTTTTTACAACCTAACCTAACTGTGGAAAGCAGAAGGGGAACAACCGGTTGTGGAGAGTCCCTTGGGAGCACTCCGCGTGTGTCAGTAGCTCAGCTTTGTCTCTGGGTAACACCCTCAACTCCAGGAGTGATGTCCAAGTTAGGAAATGTGCGTCATGTAGCAGGTGGATGTGACTCCCCTCGTTGCGACCTGCTGACTGGTATTTAACATGGGTTTTTTTTCTTCTCTAAAACAAACAATTTTTAAAATATTTGTATGAAACAAATATTTGGAAAAAGAAAAACCCACTATTTGTGCTTTGCCGAGTAACGTATTTGTATTCTGGCACCCTAGAGCAGGAGAGATGTAAAAAACGCCAAACATATGGGAAACCAACACCATCAATTAAGTTTGTGAGGGAGGGAGAAAAGCCATCAACCACAGCAAGAACATAAAACAACCTACTACAAAAGGCCCAATCATGGGATATGAAGGTGGACCTGGGAGGAAGGCTACAGTTCCCCCAGGTCGCCCAGACAACCCTGCAACCATGCAGTCCTGTGGTCGGATGAGGCAAAGAAAATCATTCCGCTCAAACTTACAGTCCCGTGGGAAGTGCGACCACGCCTTTGAAAGGAAGAGAGCCAAATACCAGAACCTTTTGCAAGACTGCAGGGGGAAAGAATGGTAGGCATGGCTATTCCCAGTCGAGGTTGGCTGTAGAGGATTCCTCACTCAGTCAGTATGGAGAATGCTCATGGCCACTGGAATGTCAGGAAAGGAGAGGAAGACAGCTGCTCGCAAGATAAGGGAGGCAGCAGAAAGAGCTTCTTGTTGGCTATGGAACAGGAGAGAGGAGAGAAGCTGGAAACCAGGAGGAGGAGATGGGCAGCGATTTGGCCACCACTGCTGACCCACCAACAGGAGGGTGTTATGGTTCAGGGTTGAAATACCCAATGAATGTTGGACACTGTCTGACAACATCAACTCCTCCTGGCCTAGGCTACATTCACCATAGGTGAGTGAAGGAGAAGCACCTTTTAGATGTAATATTTCTCACACATTACTAACTTTCTGTTGTATGGTAGCAGAGGCTATTGTATTTCTGTATAAATGTATCATAGAGTAGAGAGAGATCTCGGGATCCCAACCCAATCACTAGACTGAGGTAAGTTAATGAACACAAAATCAGAACACACCATCCTTTTTTGTTCTCTTTGCTGTTAAAAAATGATCAGATATATCATAATGTGCGTCTCTCCACAACCCATCTCGCAGGGGCTGTTGTCGCATCATTTGAATTTAAAAATGTCTGCATTACATGTGCCACTTCCCGTCTGGCCCTCTATGAACCCTTTTCACTGTAGATATTTTGACTAGTCAAAGCAGGAAAAGCACAGGCGTGACTGATAAAATTAACAATGGCTCCACTCCCCGGTCAGTACTTGCTGCAGTATGAACAGTGTAGAAACATAATTTTGTAACATTTACAGTTAAATGGTTATATGTTCAGCTGTGTAGCACTCCCAAGCACAAAACAACTTTAATATGGAATAATACAGAGCAACTCACTTTGGGAACCTCTTCTTTGTGGTCTGTGAAGATGTAGTAAGTGACCCTGAAGTCAACAAGAAAGTACTTTTCACCCGACTCCAGGAAACCCTTCAGGAAACGGGTGTATCTGAACAAATGGAGAGAAGGATTCTCAGTTAGTGAAACACAACACATCACAACACAAATAATACAATATACTGTAGATGATGATATGCAGCATTTATGTTAAGTAAGGCTACATTGTTTGCAAGATTTTAGATTTCAACTCAAAGCAGAGGATCAGGACAACCTCACTCTCATAGTATCCTGTGAGAATATCTTGTGTACCTACTTGCCAACCGCAAACACCACCACAGCAACTCTTGGGTCCATTTTCTTATATATTGCATCGATGACCACTGGATCAAAGGTACCCTCCCAAACCAAAGGAGCATTCCAGTTTGTCACTGAGTTCACATCAGTACGTCTGAGAAGAACAAAGAGATTATGGAATCATCCATAATTTTCAGCTATGCATCATTATATTGTGCTTGACAGTTGTTTTCTCACTTCAGTTTTTCTTTGGATTAAACAAAAGAGATATGATTTGTTAATTACATAAAACTGCAGAAAATGCTGCATTAAATTTGCTACAACATTGCCAAAGTGAGATGCCTAAGATCCATTATTTTAATAAATGCTTTAGTATATTTTACACAGCAAAATAATAGATAATCTCCTTTGAATATCTTACCCTTTTTGTGTACTTGGCTGAGCATATTTCAGTCTGAAAAAGAACAGCAAAAATGTGTTACAGAACGTCTTGTAAAGTAGTATGCCTATTAAAATCATACTATCCAATTATCCATTCATCCAGGCAGCTCTACATTCCTGATCAGATATTTGGGTGTCTGATGCCATTTCCAGCATATATTTAAACTAGGAACAAGCATGGTAGAGGCATTTTTGTTGTGAGGTAAGCCCTAATATGGAATGTGCTGTGCATGCACATGCAGGCACTTATGAATGGAAGTGAACATAGCTGGTGTAAATGTAAAGGTGTATGTGAACCTGCTGTTCCTCTCTTTCAGTCAAAACAAAAGATGGATTCTCACCCAGTTTGCATTTTTAGGTCTCGAATCCTCCAGCTGTCGGTGACTGGACAATCATTTATCACCACATCCTGTGATACATACGTCACCTCCGGCTTAGGGTTATCCTCACATGGTGGGCAAACTCTTAAAAGGGAAACACACAAAATGTATTAATACTATGACAGGATGGAAGTAAAAAAAATGATAACAAAATAATAAAGTTGGCAGTGGAAGGATTAATGAGTACTGTCTGCTATGACTGGAGGGAGTTAGACTTGACATATTATATTCATATCCTCTCTTGGGTTGCCAGTTCAGTAGGTTTATAACTCCTTCACTTAAGTTAGTTTCATATTCTGTTTCCTCCCAGAGAAACCTCAACCTCTAAGACCTTACCTGAAGGATGAGATGTCATGTCCTGAGTAGATATAGACGGCTCTGTGAAGACACAAAGGTACAGGTTAATCACAGAGCAGCCAGTAAAAACAAAGTCAGTGGAATGTACAAGCTTGCCACATGGGAGTGTACAGGTCAATAGTTAAAAATCTAGCTTCGATGTTATTGTGTTACTGTGTAAATTTATAAAGCACTTCTGGGGAAAAAGCCCATATATCTTTCATCTCTTTTACAGTTAAGGCATTGCTTTACGAGATCTCAGGAGTGGCTCTTTATGGAGCTCAAAGCTCAGTATGGTAAAAAGGCCTTTAAATGTTTTTCTCCACTCATATGGAATAAACTTCAGCAGGAAGTTATTTTTAGATTTGTAAGTTTTATGTCTTTCTAACAGTTGGATTTGTGGCTTTGTCGATCACCCTGTATAAAGGTTAAATGAAGTAATGGTATACTGTGGATTAGCATTTGCAAATGTAGGTGTGATGACAGTAAAAAAAATACCACATTTGATATATTTGGTAATGTGTTCAGGTTCTCTGCGAGCAATTTCTGAGTGTTAGAGGAATATTGTTACTGTATGGTCTCCGAAACTGACAAAAATTTAGAAAAAGGTTATCAGACATTAAATATGCATCAATATTTTTTATGAATAATAAAAAGTGTAAAAAGAAAGACAGAAAAAAGACAGCTCTATGCTTTTTCTTTAACCTGCAATCATTTGGGGAAAAGTGTTTGTTTTTTCCTTAACCACCGATCAGTGGATAGAATAAATTAAAATTTAATTGATCTCTGTACTTTATTTTACTCTGCTATCTTTCACTAGCTTATTTTATTTTTCAACTACTTCATTTTCCATTTCCATTTTTTGTTATTGGCACGTACAAAATGAAGCATATAATATCTTTAATAATATAATATAATCTTTATCGTATTTTCTCTCCACACAACATGGCCAGCTTCAGGAGGGGAATGAGAAAAGAAAGAAATACAAAAATATAACTCATCACTTTGTGGGAAATTTGGGCCTGTTTCTTAACAATCTGTCATGCCGTGGAATGATTGTTGTGAATGTTTGATTTTTTTTTAACCTGACAAGAGGTGTGTGTGTGTGTGTGTGTGTGTGTGAGCATTTAGGTTTTCACTTATTGTTTTCACTGGCAGGAGGTGATGGTGGGGAGAAGTGGGAATGTCTGTTCTTGTCTGATAAAAGCAGTTATGGCTCATAGAAAACACCCTGCACATGTCCATGCTAATCATTTCTTATGTTATTGACAAAAACAATCATGACAGGACTTTGGCTTTGTTATTTTCAGGGGAGCTCAGGTCTCTTTGGGATGTTAAGCCCACCTATAATTCAAACACTGTTTTACTGGGTTTTGTCTTAGTTTAGGGGATCCATATAGTATGCCATATAGAGCGCAATACATGTTAGCAGGAATGTGGCTCAAATAATGCAGTAGCTATTATCGGGCTAGCTGCACTTACAATTAAATTATACTTAATTCATTTTAGTCTTAATTAAATTAAATCAGGTGGATTTATACTGACAAATGCCTCATTCAACCCTCCTCCCATTTTGGCTCCCAGTGAGTCACTAAATTAACAAATGGTAGCATCATCTTCCCAACACCTCTGGAAAATGTTAGATCACTGGTGTAATTTGTTCTCTTCTCACACGCATTTACAGTCCATCACATTCCCTCTGATTCTCTCATCTGTTAGACATTTGGAGCTTGTGTAAACCCAGTGGCTCCAGCAGCAAACACTGTTTGCTGATCTTACGATCAAACTCCGAAAGACCATTGTAAAATAAAACTTTGTGGTTAAACATCAACAGGAAGTAATTTCTTACTTTTGTGATCTCAGCAAAAGTACTACACACCGTGTGACGCTCACAAAGTCACAAAATAATTATACGTGTAACAAAAAAATGAGTACAGTAACACATCACTGACCAGCCAAATTGGTAATTTAATAAAGCGTAATAATTGCCCATGCTGCAGGAAACTATGACAGTTTAACAGTCAAATCCTCATTGAGGATGAAGATAGAAGTAATAAGGCCAATAGTTTAGAATCTGCTATTGCAATACCTCTGTACTTTAACAGTTCTTGTTTCGTCTACCTCAGCAAGTAGGTAAATGGGGTTACATATTTGATATGAATAAGTTTAGGAAAAAAATACTTTTTTTTACAACTTTTCCCAAAAATATTTCTAGCAGGACTATATAACTGACTAGTTTCTTCGATGATAGTGTCTATCATTTCCATGTTTTGATCATTGTTAATTATGATTTGGTAGTGTACAGCTGTTGCTTTGTTTCCATGTACGTGTTATTTGTTAGTAGCTGTATTAGTATATTAATAATTAATTTCCATTTATATTTATGTAAATATTAATTTTATTATCTATTTATTTTGATGTCCTTCTACACTCAACCTAACTAAACACTGTTTGTACTTGTTTTCTGAGTTAAATATAGTATATTTTTGTCACTATCTAAACCCTTTTTCAGACCAATTTTTTTAAGCATTCCTTTAATGGATTATCAATTACACTAATTTAAAGACTAACGTATTATACCTTTAATGTAAACAATTAAATTTAATTACCAATTACATTTTTAATATCTCATAGTAATGTGTAATCTCATGTCATTTAAACTGGGGCACTTAAGAAAATCAAGAGCCATATTATTTGGGTCCATGCATTAATTGCTTTGCACATCTTAGGACAATGAAATTCGGAAATCCCAAAAATGGGATTTTTCATCATAGCCTACAACATGAAGAACTGCAGATGACATGGACCCATTAATGTGATTGTTTGTCATGGGTACATTACAGGGCCAGTAGGGGCACTGCATAGCTCCCACTCAACTTGGACTGTGAACAGACCAAGTCAAATATTTCCATGTAACCTAATCAGAAATTACAAACCATTAGACATTGAACACTAACGTTAGACCCAATTTATCTATGCCCACACCTTGTTTATCCAACTTGCCTTTCATAATTGATAAATAGCCTTTTATCTAAAGCACATCACAACTGAAGTTGAGTTGAGTTCAAAAGCTAAATGTTAAGGGTTATGCATTTTTAAATGTAAAATTGAGCTGATCTCATTACTGGACCATTAAGACTGAAGACACATTGTTATTAACAGTATATGTCTGTAATTTACAGTTGTTTTTATTAATATGAATAAGCAGGAAACTTTTCAGTCATTTACTGTAACATTTACAGTTAGAAACTGCTAATGTGCATTGCAATAGCAACATTGTAAAAATACAGTATCTGACTGGCAGGCCTTGCTACAGAATACTCTAATCATCATCTACCTATAGGTTAATTTTAAAAAACTTTTTGCTTTCACTGTTTGATGGTTTCCACTTTTATTCCTTTCATACTAAAAAACCTTGCAGTTGTAGTGCAGTGAAGAAGTACGGCTCTAATTATCAACGAGTAAAAGACTTACCCCAAAAAGAGGAGAAGAAAGGCAAAGCTGATTAAAATATGAGTCCTGGAAAGTTGACGCAACATATCAACTCTCTGGATAATCTATAGCACTTCTTACCAATCAAACTGTGCCTGTTACTGAAGATCAAAAACCTAAAAAATAACCAAACCACAGAAATTGCACTGGCTATTCGTTCAACTTGACATGAGGTGAAATAATGCTGTGTTCATACCAGACAGAGAGGGGAGTGGGAGGGACTCCGAAACTCCGAAAGACCATTGTAAAATAAAACTTTGTGGTTAAACATCAACAGGAAGTAATTTCTTACTTTTGTGATCTCAGCAAAAGTACTACACACCGTGTGACGCTCACAAAGTCACAAAATAATTATACGTGTAACAAAAAAATGAGTACAGTAACACATCACTGACCAGCCAAATTGGTAATTTAATAAAGCGTAATAATTGCCCATGCTGCAGGAAACTATGACAGTTTAACAGTCAAATCCTCATTGAGGATGAAGATAGAAGTAATAAGGCCAATAGTTTAGAATCTGCTATTGCAATACCTCTGTACTTTAACAGTTCTTGTTTCGTCTACCTCAGCAAGTAGGTAAATGGGGTTACATATTTGATATGAATAAGTTTAGGAAAAAAATACTTTTTTTTACAACTTTTCCCAAAAATATTTCTAGCAGGACTATATAACTGACTAGTTTCTTCGATGATAGTGTCTATCATTTCCATGTTTTGATCATTGTTAATTATGATTTGGTAGTGTACAGCTGTTGCTTTGTTTCCATGTACGTGTTATTTGTTAGTAGCTGTATTAGTATATTAATAATTAATTTCCATTTATATTTATGTAAATATTAATTTTATTATCTATTTATTTTGATGTCCTTCTACACTCAACCTAACTAAACACTGTTTGTACTTGTTTTCTGAGTTAAATATAGTATATTTTTGTCACTATCTAAACCCTTTTTCAGACCAATTTTTTTAAGCATTCCTTTAATGGATTATCAATTACACTAATTTAAAGACTAACGTATTATACCTTTAATGTAAACAATTAAATTTAATTACCAATTACATTTTTAATATCTCATAGTAATGTGTAATCTCATGTCATTTAAACTGGGGCACTTAAGAAAATCAAGAGCCATATTATTTGGGTCCATGCATTAATTGCTTTGCACATCTTAGGACAATGAAATTCGGAAATCCCAAAAATGGGATTTTTCATCATAGCCTACAACATGAAGAACTGCAGATGACATGGACCCATTAATGTGATTGTTTGTCATGGGTACATTACAGGGCCAGTAGGGGCACTGCATAGCTCCCACTCAACTTGGACTGTGAACAGACCAAGTCAAATATTTCCATGTAACCTAATCAGAAATTACAAACCATTAGACATTGAACACTAACGTTAGACCCAATTTATCTATGCCCACACCTTGTTTATCCAACTTGCCTTTCATAATTGATAAATAGCCTTTTATCTAAAGCACATCACAACTGAAGTTGAGTTGAGTTCAAAAGCTAAATGTTAAGGGTTATGCATTTTTAAATGTAAAATTGAGCTGATCTCATTACTGGACCATTAAGACTGAAGACACATTGTTATTAACAGTATATGTCTGTAATTTACAGTTGTTTTTATTAATATGAATAAGCAGGAAACTTTTCAGTCATTTACTGTAACATTTACAGTTAGAAACTGCTAATGTGCATTGCAATAGCAACATTGTAAAAATACAGTATCTGACTGGCAGGCCTTGCTACAGAATACTCTAATCATCATCTACCTATAGGTTAATTTTAAAAAACTTTTTGCTTTCACTGTTTGATGGTTTCCACTTTTATTCCTTTCATACTAAAAAACCTTGCAGTTGTAGTGCAGTGAAGAAGTACGGCTCTAATTATCAACGAGTAAAAGACTTACCCCAAAAAGAGGAGAAGAAAGGCAAAGCTGATTAAAATATGAGTCCTGGAAAGTTGACGCAACATATCAACTCTCTGGATAATCTATAGCACTTCTTACCAATCAAACTGTGCCTGTTACTGAAGATCAAAAACCTAAAAAATAACCAAACCACAGAAATTGCACTGGCTATTCGTTCAACTTGACATGAGGTGAAATAATGCTGTGTTCATACCAGACAGAGAGGGGAGTGGGAGGGACTCATAGCCTTCCTGATGATAACCATCAGGAAACTGCTTGAAATGGCAACTACATTCACTGAAAGACTACATGTACAATAAAAGCAAATAGAATAGAAAAAAACCCTATAAATTATACTGTTATACCATTACTATAGCACTACTAGCTTATTATAACTACAAGAACAAACTAATAATAAAAAAGAAGAAGAATTATGATCTTATATAGTCTTTTTGGGAGGTGACTAATTATCTGATAGGGAAAATTGCTTTTTGGCTAATTCTGGTGCATTTAGATGTTTATGACATGTATATGTTTATAAATGTACACTGTACAGTAAATAAAACACTAAATAAATAAATAAAATTAAACTTAAAACAATTTCAGCTCTATGGATAAAGGAATACAAGTCGCTATGTGAATTTATGGCCCTGTTTACACTTGGTTTTAACATCCGTCTCGGGTAATCCGAGCACAAGTTGACAGCTTTAAGTACGTCTGTTTACACCTGGCATTAACATGCGTCTCCACGTGCGTCTTGAGTGACCACTTGTGATCGTGTCTCACCTCCCCGCTCTATATGCAAATAAACACGGACATGATTTCCGACCAAAATCGTTCTTTATTAACCGGCGAGAGAACCGGGAGAGAGAGAGAGAAAGTGAAAGAGAGAGAGAGTTATATGCAGCGATCTCCCCGCAGCTGCGGCTCTCCATTGAGAGACGCTGTGCGCATTTACGCACGAGACACAGCAGCATAACTTCATTGATTATTTAAATCTCCAACATGCCGACAGGATCGGTCAGGATGTATTGTTACTAATGTTCTGTTTTCTTCTACACATCCAATAGGTCAGCTGTTACACACACACAGTCCAGGTTCATACTGTTTGGAGCTAAGCAGTCGCCCTCCTGATAAATCCTGAGCTCATCATGTCGAGCAGCGCAGCAAAACTAAAAACTGTCGTTATCAACTTGACAGAAAAGAGGACACCATCCAGCAACGTTTAGGTTTTGAAATATTTCTTTTAGACAGACAAGCGAAAAACAAGTTAGTTTCTGGTTTTGGTTTAATTTCTATTCTAATTGAGGGAAGAGGGAACCCGGTTAGGGGAACGGGAAAACCAGGAAAAAACGGGAAGCGGGTTATGTTTTTTAATTCACATGAAAAACATGTTTATCATGTTATCAAACAAGTTGAACGGGTTTGGACCTCAAGGCAGCAATGCAATTCCCTGCCTAGTCTGCTGGAAAATAGAGGACGTCAGTTGAATAGGCCGTCCTTCAATGTGGTCCAGGACGCATTGCGTTTACATTGCCAAATGAATGTGGCCACATGCGGCCCAGACCACCTCCGAATGTGGTCTGAGTTATCGGATCTCAATCCATCCTCAATGCGTCTTGGGTGCGTTTACACCTGTATGTAGAGCTGTCCACTTGTGATCGGATCACCCGAGACGGATGTTAATACCAGATGTATTGACTTCTGGAATCTGAGTGTCATTAAGACCCTGTTTACACCTGGTATTAACATGTTGATCCAGTACGATCATCAAACTCTAAAACCCTGTCCTCTACAGGGCCCAGTGAGTAAAGCCTCACACTCATTTAAAGACAAATTGGTTTAAGTTACGTCCCAGATGGGTTTAAATCATTGTCTCAGAATAGACACCACGCTCTCCCTAAGCTTTCAGTCACTGCTAGAACAAATCTTGTCCTGCTACTGAAGGCCATTGGCACAATGTCTTATCTCTCTATCACTCTATATAAAGCAACAAATCTCTGTCTGTCTGTCTGTATGTATGCAGTCCCAGCGCCAGATAACTGGCTGGACATTTGGTTCGAATGGGTGGGCCTGCACCCACAAAACAAAATCATAAGCTGATTAAGTGGGATCAAACAAAGTAGCTGCAAAGTTAGTATCTAGCCTGCATGTAGACACTAGGGATGTGCAGAGAGCTCAGTATTTGTATTTGTATCTGTATTTGTTGAGGCAGCAAAATTATGTGTATTTGTATTTGTATTCGAATAAAAGTGGAAAGAGGCTTAAAAATCCTGTTTTTGTTTTTATTATGCTTTTAATAAATTAAAGTGTTACAATAAGTGTTGATGAATAAATAAGCTTACTAAGGAGCGAGTCTCGAACTGAGTCTCTAGATCATAGACTGTGCTGACTACTGAGTTGAAACTTTACTCATCACCTCATTGCAGACAGACCTCTACCTATTCACACACCTATGACAGAGAAACAGCTGTTATACATACATAATATACATAATTGCAGTGTACTTGATTTTAAGAGAACACTGAAAAGGGGATTTTTACAAATGGCAGACTAAAACTACAAGGGAAAAGATCACTTACTTTCAATTGCATCAGAGTGAGCACAAATCCCTGCTTACATTATGCTAGTTTACATCCTCTAGCAACACATCTCTGGCTCTCCACAAACCAACCACACAGAGAAAGAACACTCTAAAAGAAATGAAACAACAACTTACATTTAAAGCAGCTGAAAGAAAATTTAACTATTATTATTTATTGAGGGAGCTTGGCATACAACACGAGCACGTTTTCATAACTTTTCAAATGCCAGCCTATGAGCTTTGTTTACGTTTTTATTGTATATAAATGTTGAAGCTAAAGAGGCTTAACTTGCAGAGGACACTGCACAGTGATATAAACCTCATTCAGTTTGTTAATGAAGGATATGGGTGTAGCACTAAACCCATGTAAAAACACACTTATTGTTTTGTAAATATGGACTTTTTACTCATTTTGGTGATCAGCTGAGCACTTGGGAACAAAAGAAACAAATAGAAACAGCCTGAGGTTGTAGTGCAGAGCCTACTCAAATCTGAAATCCTGAGTTACTGAAATCTGGTTTAGGGTCAGATTTAGAAATTTTAGAGCAATTCCAGAAAATTAATCTAGAAACTTTCAAATGTTAATTATTTGACAATTAACTAAAAAGGTTTTTGTGAAGTGCATCAGTTTAGTCACAGGGCTCCAGCCTAATAAAAGCATAACTTCCTGTTGTCCACATCACACTCTCAAAAGTCAGTGACAGAACCATGAAAAAGGGAAACTGATAAGGGATTGTTCGTTATTTATGGCTGGGGTGTGACATTGCTTTTCTGTTTTATCTTGACTTTCCAAGGACCTATCTTAAAGTTTGCCTATATCAAAAACATGCCACTCTTGTATGGTTAACAAATTTCAAGGACTGCCTTATACTAATATTGCAAAAATCTCTCACTCTCCAGCTGGTTCAGAATGCAGCTGCACGTATGCTGACTAAAACTAGAAAAAGAGATCATATTTCCCCTGTCTTAGCCTTGCTGCATTGGCTTCCAGTAAAATCAAGAATGGAATTTAAAATCCTTCTCCTCACATAAAAAGCCCTTAATGGTCAGGCACCATTATATCTTAAAGAGCTCATAGTACCCTATTTCCCCACAGAGAACCACTCCTCCAGATGATAAAAATGAACTTAGATAAATGGGGAAAATTGAAACTCACTCTACGGGGGAAAATTAACGTGATCAAAATGGTGGTTGCCCCACAATTTAATTATGTTTCCATGATGATGCCTTTTAGTATACTGCCACAGCAAAAATTTGACAGAATTATCAAAGACTTTCTCTGGAATCAGAGGAGACCAAGGCATCAACATGAGTAAAATGTGTTCATCAAGACACATAGGAGGGTTGTACTCTTCAAAACCCAGTACTAGCTCTTTCTAAGGAAGTTAAAAAGGAAGTACACAAGATGTGTGTTGTGTCACACCTAAGACAACCATATGCAATACATATTTGGAAGAAGTCTGTCTATTGGAATCAATGGCTTATAAAAAAGATACACAACATAAATGACCTGTACCTGGATGGAGTATTGATATCCTTCTCAGAACTTGCACAAAAATATGACTTGGACAGCAACACTAATTTTTGGAGGTATTTGCAAATTAGAGATTGTATCAACAAGGACCAGTTCACTCAGGACAAGAATCCAGTGATGGCATTTTTGGATTTACCTTGTATAACACACAGGGCTGCTATGTTCTATAAAATATTTAACAGGTTGGCATAAGGATCTAGGTTGCAATCTGAGCAATGAGGAATGGTTAAAAATATTGTCAAATACTGGAAAATATAGGAGGAGGGAGGAGGAGGAAGCTAGGGGGAAATTCACTCAGTATAAATTAATACACAGGTTTTATTTTACTCCTAAACTTCACAGGATGGGCTTTTTAAACAATAATTTATGTTGGAAATGTTAGACAGAAATAGGAACATTTATACATGCAATTTGGGAGTGTAAACTAGTTTACCCATTCTGGGAGAGAGTACTGGAACACATGGGGAGACAGTTAGGTTTGACAATACCGGTATCATCAAGAATATGCCTATTAGGAGACCAAACAGAACTGCCCAACATATCAATATATGATTCACAGTGATAAAGGTAGGGGTGATCACAGTCGCCAGAGTGATCCTCAGATTATGGAAGTACATGCTCTCCTGATATTAAACAATGGATTGAATGCATGTTAGGAATAGTATCATATGAACACATGTAAGCCAAAATTAACAATGAAAACGAGAGCTTTAAGAGGTCAAAGGACCGCCTATTTGCTCATAGAGTTGCTGGGACAGGGTGGTGATCTGATTGCATTGTTGTAATTGCCAAATGTTTGCTCCAAATATGCATGTTTGTTAAAGGCCTTTCAATATGTTGTAACTTGTAAGGAGACTCAGGTGGTTTCAAAAAAGAGGGTTTTTATTTTACCCAAAAAATGCAAAGAAAAGGTAGAAATGACAAAATATGTAAATAAAGTTCAGGGCCCATAAAAGAGGTCAAATAAAGAGAACTCAACTAAAGTGAACTTATCTCTACTAACAGACCTTCCAAAATGACCACAAAGGGGAACATATATACTGGCTGATCAGACCGTAACACAAGAGGGGTAACTGACAAATGACAAACACTACCAACTAAGCAATAAACAACAGAATTCCCCCCCAAAACAGGTTAATTCAACTAAATCAACTAAACCAAAAATACCCAACTAAACATTCAATAAAGAGAAACAAACAATATGACTAAACTTGAAATAATAATGACTGTACAAAAGTTAACCAAATGTGCACGCTACAAATAGAAACTAATGTACTGCCAAACTGTAAAATAAAATGAGTATGATGTATGAAACAAAATCCAGTGTGTTGTTATTTATTTGTATGTAATGTGAAATGTAATTAAATTAGCTAACTGAGGAAAAAATGAACTACAAATGTAAAAGAGACCAAAGTGTGAATGCCAGCTGGGATACAAACTTCAAAGCAGCTCTGTGGCTGCAAGTGCGGCCATCACATAACTGAAACTGATAATACTCTCTGTTTATATATGTGCAGATAAAAACTTAAATTACAAATTAAAGCTGCAAGCAGCGTTGAACGGGCCCTCGCACCCTTGCGCACGTCGGGTCGCGGCGCAATCGAAGGGCTTCTGTGAGGGGCATGTAGATGTCTTCAGACCCGGGCTGTTTTCAGACAGTGCAAGAAGGAGATGAATATCACTTCCTTTGTCCACTATTTTGCCCGCTGTTGGGGCTGCTTTACTGAAATTTCTTAGGGGGCGCTATTCAGCCAGTTTGCATCACTGATGGAATATTGTCATGTACACGCGTTAAGGCCAGGAGTCTTAACAACCATGTAAAGTTTGGTGCAGATTGGAGCATTTACAATAAAGTTATAGCAACTTCCTTTGTCATGGCGAAACATCAAATCTCATTTGTGTGAGGATCAGAATTTTCTGCAGAGTGAGACATGTCTGCCTTGCTCACACCTCTGTCATAAAAATCATGCAAGTTTTGTGCCCATTCACTTGAATTTCAATTAGTAAATTGAAAACCCTTGATGAGTTTGTGTGTAAAACAAATTAATTTCCTAATTTTCATCAAGTCTATTTTTAGGAATATAAAGACTTTTAACATGGGATGCACGACATTAGATTTTTGCTGATATCCGATACGCTGATATTTCCAACTCATTGTGGCCGATTGATGCCGATATATGCACATATTTTTACCAGCTGGCTGAGGGGGCTATTATGCATGCAAGCATAGATTATACTATGATCAAGAAAGACAATATATGAAGGAAGAACTTAGGAAGACTGGAGTTCAGTAGCTCAGCATTAAAGTTCTTCCCTCATATAGGCTATAGTCTTTCTTGATCATTAGTACAATATATGATTGCATGCATAATAGTCTCCTCAGCCAAGTGTAAAAATATGTGCATATATCAACATCGGCAACTGGCAAAAATGACAGTCAAAAAGTGATCATGTTAAATAATCAAGATCTCAATATTGAACAAAAATAATTGTGATTATGATTTTTGCCATAACTGAGCACCCCTAAAAACAACATAAATTGTGATTTACATACACACACACACACACACACACACACACACACACACAAAGAGTTTAAATATGTATGTGATAAATTGTAAATATGTATGTAATTGTTTTCTTTAAGAAACTGTTACTTGAACATTTTTCAGTGTGCTCCTAAAGTTATATGTGTGCTCCTAATTTGTTTCATTTAGGAGCACATGTACTCCTTGAAAAAAAAGTAAGGATTGAACACTGCTGTCGGATGTGTAGAAACACTAAGTTAGTGGAGTGTGGAGCAGTCCAAGGGCTTCTGTCACAGGCAGTAGATGTTTACTTGTGTTGACTTTGGCCAAATCCTCCATAAAAATGACATTTTTTTGTAGGAATTTTCGTCGCGAACCCATTGATACAGGTTTGAAAGTGGTCAGACTTATATTTTAGACGTAAGACGACCCAGTTTGGCACAAAGTCCATGCCCAGAGATTGCCTCCCCATTGGTTTACATTGTGAGGTGTGATGTCGCACTCCAACTTTCAGGGCTTACTAGATCTAAACCGTTCGAGTTATTACAAAGTTTTTAATAACTTTTGTTCAGCACAGTGTGATAAGTCATGTATTAAAGTTTGAAGCCGATACCATTAACGCCCTAGGAGGAGATAGCGTTTATTCAAGGTCGAAAATTGGCACAAAATCGTACTTTGATGAGCACACTGTGGACTTCCTGTTGGATTTAGGTCAGGGGTGTCAGTGTACGATTTGTAGGTCTTGATGAGACAAATAATTGAGTTTTGGTTTGATCTCTCTATGACATTCCTACGGGCTGTGGCCGCCATTTTAGATGCATAGGTGGCGCTATAGAGCACATTTTAGCACATTGGGGGATCGTTTTTACATTTTATCATATTTTTCAAGAGATCTGATATTTGGTGAGTTTTTGAGCATGTTTAGGGGGTCAAATTTAGGTCTGAAGTGGCGAGATAATAAAGAAAGAAAGAAAGTAAGAAAGAAAGACAGACAGAAAGAAAGAAACAGAACAGATACAAGAGGATCTTCACCCCTTTGGGGCTCAGTAGTAAAATGAGGTCCTGTGCCTTCTGGGCTCAGTCCCTATTAATGTCCCTAACAGCCCCTCATAACTCTATGCTCAGGCCTTACTAAATAATGGTGTGATGGAAAAGCAAAGCTCTGAACAACTGTCCATCAGTCAGGTGAATCATCCTGAACTTCTGTGAATTCAAAATAGTTAAAAGAAAACTAACAAATATGTCATCATTCAATCAGGAATAAAAAAGCCCTCAGCCATTATACTGTATATGATACACTGAAGACAGTTATAAAGTGAAGTCAGTGGCTTTCAATATGCTGTTTCTCACGCTTTGACTTTCCTGTGTTTCTAACCACAACCAGTGCAACATTTTATTTCAGCAGCCGCAGGTGAACAGTCAGAGAAACTAAATCTTCTTTGCTTTCCAGCACATTCACACACATCCATGTGTTACTCAAGCATGTTTCATTGAAATTACCTCCCCATGACTGTAATAAGAGAAGTAAGATCAATGGATGCAACACCCTGGCAGTCTGAAAAATGACAAGAAAGATTTGTACTTATTAAGATTATACAAATATAAGATACAATAAGTCTTCTCTTGGTGGAAAATGATAAAGAGGAAATCTTCAAACAAATACAGTAATAATGTTTATAAAGATTATTGCTTTGCCTCCTCTGTTTCCCTAGTTTTTCTTCTTTGTGTCTGAGTCTCTCAGAGCTTTGCAGAGCGTGTTCCTGTTCAACTAAACCACAGAGGAAATAAGAGCTTGTTTGACAAGAACTAGTCCTGCGCAGATTACTGGAAAGCACGTGACAATACATGCATGTTGGAACTATAATATGCATGCATTGTCACATATTCAGTTTTTAGAGTGAGGCGCCACAGCTTCTCTCCACCAACCAGAAAATGAATATACAGTTCTGAAAGTCTATGTCTAAAATATAGTGGAAGGGTAACTTGTGTTGTATAGGTTTTCTTTTATTATTTTAGATCTGTTCTGTCCTGTGTTCTGAAGGACTTATAGTTTAGACGCCAGATGCCCCAGTTTGGCACAAACTCCATGCCCAGAGATTGCCTCCCCATTGGTTTACATTGTAAGGTGTAATGTCGCACTCCAACTTTCAAGGCTTACTAAATCTAAACTGTTCGAGTTATTACAAAGTTTTTAATAACTTTTGCTCAACACAGTGTGATAAGTCATGTATTAAAGTTTGAAGCCGATACCATTAATGCCCTAGGAGGAGATCGTGTTTATTCAAGGTCCAAAATTGGCCAAAAATGATACTTTGAAATTGAGATTGCGGACTTCCTGTTGGATTTAGGTCAGGGGTGTCAGCATATGATTTGTAGGTCTTGATGAGACGAATAATTGAGTTTTGGTTCGATCTCTCTACGACATTCCTACGGGCCGTGGCGGCCGTTTTAGATACATAGGTGGCGCTCTTGAGCACATTTTGGCACTTTGGGGGTTAATTTTTACATTTTATCAAATTTTTCACCAGACCTGATGTGCGTGCCAAATTTGGTGAGTTTTTGAGCATGTTTAGGGGGTCAAATTTAGAGTTAAAGTGGCGTAACAAGAAAGAAGAAAGAAACAAACACACGAAAAACAATAGGGTCTTCGCCCTTTGGGCTCAGGCCCTAATAACTCCTTCAGTTTCAATAGGGCTTCGCACCGGTCGGTGCTCGGGCCCTAATAATAATAATAACTCCTTCAGTTTCAATAGGGCTTCGCACCGGTCGGTGCTCGGGCCCTAAATATATGTAGCTGACATACACTTACAAAACTTTTTCAACATGGACTACATTGTCCTCCATTCTCGTCTCTCTATATAAAACAAGGAATCTTTGTCTGTCTGTCTGCCTCTATGTATGTATGTGTGTTTGTATTTATGTATGTATGTTTGTCCTTCACATATCACGAGAACCGTTCATCTGATCTACTTCATACCTGGCAGGAGGATTGCTGGGGAATCAAGAAAGTGCAATGTTGATCTGTGAAGTTGTTTGGATGAGCAGTTCTCAAGAAATATATAAAAAAACTCATAAACAATGTTGATTCGCTTCTTCTTCTGCTTGTGGCATCAACGAGCAGAAATATGGACAGTGCCACTCTACCATTGCAACCCACATTGTGGTCAAAAGTGGGATTACATCCATAGTGTTAATGACTTGAAAACGTTTAAGAGACTCTAGCTTTACCATTGACCTGTGTAATGTTACTGTGAATGAAACTTGGCATGTACATTCTAGACTTAGCGCTGGATGTCTCAGCCACATTTTGAACAGGCACTACAGTTCATCCTATCAACTTCAACTCAACTCAAAATTGTAGATATTCTGCATGTAAGGCATTTAGGGAACATTGGTGAATTGTAGCGTCTACAGTTAGTCTACATGAGAGGCATTTAAGGGATGAGCACTATTCTCTCTAGGTATTAAGAAATTGGTCCATTCCGAACAGGCACATTTTGAACAGGCACTGCACTAGTCTCTCTATATAAAGCAAGGAATCCCTGTCTGTCTGTGTGTATGTATGTTTCTTTCACATATCTCAAGAATCATTCATCCCATCTACTTCACACTTGGGTGGGTGTATTGCTGTGGATATAAGAGAGTGCAGTTTCGAATTTGGTGCAATTCGATCACTCGACACATTCAATATTAATAAACTTGGAATAAATCAGTGATGAGTGAGCCGCTTTGCTCTGCTGCAGTGAGGCGGGGCTTCTGGGCTCTACGACTGCATGGCATAGTCAGAGCTGTACAACCCTACCATGAGAGAGAGGACGGGACGACATCTCTCTTTGTTTGATAACATTAAAAGTTGGGCTTTGTTGTGGGTTTCCTGACTCATTTTTAAAAAGAGGGCGAGCGAGCTCAGACGCTCTTTTGGCGCAACTTGGACACGCAACACATTCAATATTAGCAAACTTTGAATAAAGCGAACAGCAAGCTGCTCAGCTCCGTGTCTGAGTGCAGTGGGGGCTGTTTCATATAAACCTTGACACATCACAGTGAGCACCCTGTTCAGTTAAATGGAAGGCCGTAAACAAAAATGTTTGTGCCAAAAAGGTGTATTTTTCAACTTAAGCTGTTGCAATATTGTTTTTATAGTGATGCTCAATCTGCTAACACAAAATATCAAATACTGTGTTCAGTATGTGGCAAAGGTAGCTGATTCAACTTTGATCAAAGTTTGTTTTGGCTCTCCTGTAAAATCTGATATAACAAAGATGGAGACAAAAATGTGGGGCAAGTTACTGTTTGATAACTGCTACTTTTGCCAGGCCTGGGCGTTCTTGATGACGCCAGCTGCAGAGAGGGTAATTAGCCTTCTAGATAGGTATGATTAATGATTAATGGCAGTCATATCTCTGCCTCTGTGATCCAGTAAGTTAATGTTTAACTGCAACTTAAACAAGGAACTGAAAGTTTATTGTCATCTTCCTTTGCAACACAAAGGAAGTATATGTTTGGAAACCAGCATTGTTGAAAGGTCTGCTACTGCTTGTGAGGTATTGCTGCTTGTCTGTCATCATAACCACCAAGAACAGTGCATTTTTGCTTAACTTTGTCAATTATGTGACAATGTGTGGTGTCAATGCAGCTATACCGGCTAACCAGAAAGGGCAATCTTACTAGATACATACAGTACAAGTTGTACATAAAATCAAGAGTCACACCTGACAATATATTGCAATCCAATACAATAACTATGCAGTAAAATATAAAATGTTCCTTTTTTATTCCATTCTTTGGGCCATAGTTTGTAGTATTTTGGGATTACTTTACATTGCCAGGTGCTCCTGTTGTTTTGAACATTATGAAGGTAACATTGTGTCATTAAGTGTACATGTCACACAAGTGTGAGGTTCTTTTAAAAATACCAGCTTGAATTTCCACTGTTAAAAAATACAACGCACGCACAGTGACAATTCAGGAATTTTATTCACAAGTTGTTAAAACAGGGCGAAAAATGAGCTATTTTAAAAGAAGCTTGTGGTAACACAGAATATTTAAAATGGAATAAAAAAATCCTTAAAATGTCTGTTCCAATGGTGAGGGCCAATAAAAAGATAGGGGAAGGGGGATACTCAAATTCTCTGTGACACGAGGGGGAAAGAAAGTCCTGCAGCTGTCAGCTCCTCTGCTCCAGCCACACCACTTCTTCCGAGACCTTGTAAACGGAGCTCCGCGGAGGCCAGTCGCGTATAGGTGGAACACAGTGACAGCCAATGAAATTGCAGCATTTTTCACGCTGTCCAAGGTGCTGAACTGCTTTCTCATGCAGCAGTTTTCACATGAAAATTTCAGACTGGACGTGGGTTCGAATCCTGGTCATGGCAATGCCTGTTATACATTATAAAAGATAAATCACTATTTAGAATCAATAAACATGAATGCTACTTTGTTGTGCACTTTTTCTTCAGTTTATCATTAGGTTGTAGTGGCAGAAAGCTAGGTGGCAATGAGCCCTGAAGTCAAAGCTAGCACATAAAGACAAAAATAGTAAAGCAAAACAAAACTTGGCCTAGTGTGGCCTAATGGCCTGGTTATATCAAATACCTGACTTACAAGTGGCTATTAAATAATATTACAGAGTTTTCTTACTCACGTTTAAATTATTATTTATTATTCATTTATCAATGAGACATGTAGACATTAATGAATTAAATATTGTTTATTAGACACTATTGACAACTATAACAGTCATAATATTGATCAAACACATAGAACCAGTGGTGTTGAGTCATAAACAGACACACACACACAATTGAAATAAAAAATAAAATATATTATATAGCTGCAACTAAAAATTATTTTCATTATCGATTTCTGTGTTGATTATTTTCTTGATGTTGATCAATGTTTCCCAAAGCCCAAGATGATGTCTTCAAATGTCTTGTTTTGTCCCGTCCACACATCAGTTTACTTTCCTAGAGGACTAAAGAAACCAGAAAATATTCACATTTGAGTAGCTGAAATCAGAGAATTTAGTTGTTTTTTTTTTTTTAATGACAAAACGATTAATCAATTATCAGAATAGTTGGCAACTAACTGATGAATCTGCTAATCATTGCAACTCTACTTGAAATGGTTTGTTGAACTTATTGCCTTGTTTTAATGTATTTAGACACACTGCTTTCTTGATTTTGGCTCTATTTTCTCACCCTCGTTCTCCTCTCTCTCCAAGACAGTCCTCCTGACTGTGTTCCTGTTCCAGCTGCTGAGGACTGTTGGACTGAGGGTGTTCTCCAGAAAATATTAACATTGGAGAAGCTGGACTAAGAAAATTTGGTCTTTTTTTTCTTAAAAAAGAAAGACTCCAAATGATTAATCAATCATCAAACTAGTTTAATATAAACTATTAATAGATTAATTTAATAGTCTACACCTAATCGATTAATTGAATAACTGTTGCAGCACTAGTATAATAGAATATTAAATAGTTGCAGGTTCTGCTAGTCCTTTGACAGAGCAAAACTAACTTCTGAGGCACACAAATAATTGAAATGAGTGAGCCACCAGAGGGTCCAGCAAAGGTAACCAGATTAATTCAATATACAGAAAGATTTGAAATTGCAGAACTCGCGGTTTGAAAATACTAAATAGAAAAATGAGTACTTTTAAATAAGGATAAAATGAGCAAAAGATATTTACACACATGACAAAACACTCTCCCTCTCCCTGTCTCATTTTCCCTTTTCAACTTCCCATCTCTGTCTTTCCATCTCATAAAAATGAGACTCCTGGAACTCTTTCCAGGCCCTGATCTTTGTATAGTGAAAAGACTTTTGCTGGGCATTAAATGTATTTCCCCACCACTCCAGGGAAGCCTGCATGAATATGAGGACTGTTTGGGCCCTGCTTCAGTTCCATTTTACAGAATCGACACTTTCGACCTGTGTGCCGCGATTCTTTTTCTTTTTCTTTTCTGTTGTCCTCTCTCCTCCACATTCTTCTTTGTGGCATCCAGTTCCCGCTGAAAGAATTCTGTCCCTGCAAAGTCTTTGAAGGGCATTTCAGGGTTTGTCAAACCTTCTGCACCATAAGTTTTAAAAACCTTATTGGAGCAGTAAAAGTATCTGACAGGACCTTGTTGGAAGAAGAAGTGGATGGAGGAACCATCGTTCTCATATCTGGACTTTGGCTGGCCACAGAAAAGACACGTTTTTGTCTGTGGCTTCTTTTTTCCTGGTTGTTGTTGTGGCTATTGCTGCCTCTCCATGATGTTTTTAACGATCTTCTCGATGGAGTCTTGGGTTAGAGGTGTGGCCAGGGTCTGAGCAGGTGGAGGTGGGTTTACTGTTGCGACAGGCATGGTAACAACTGGCACACTTGTGGTTTCACTCCCTAATGTCAGAGAGTGCCAGAGTTGCTGCCTGTCTTGGAGTTTTTCTGGGCTAGTGTTTAAAGAGGAGCTGGTGTTCATCAACTTGGCCAGGTGCTTTAAATATTGTGAAATGTGTAATTTGGTTGTTGGGTGGAGCATGCTATTTGGGTCATTACACGAGCTGTGAACGAGAGCAGCATAGTCCTTGTCCACATGCTTGAGCATGTCCTTCTGCCCACGGTGTTTGTTGAGCAGGTCGTCGATGGCCTTCTTCATGGGGGCTGACCAGCGCCTGTGGTCTAACACAAAGACTCTCCCACCAGTCTTCACAGGTCCAGTGCGAGCAGCAGTTGGTGAGGACAGCTGGGGCAGAGATGTTGGGTATGTAGTTTCTATAACAACAAAAGACAGAGTATAATAAGTAATTCTGGCCTGCATAAGTAAGAAAACTCAATTTACACACTTGTATGTGGGAAAACCCACTTTCAAGCAGTGAAGCTAATGTTGGTCAGATAATTTTAGCTGAATTTATTGTCGCTGTCTGGTATGTTTATGTAAAAGTCTATCAAATAATACAATTTATGAGGTCCCCACATTGTCACATCTCTACGAAAAGAAATTTACAACACACTGAGATTAGGCTGTTTATAAAAATAACTATGATTGAAATCCAGGCAATGATGGCAGTGATGCTTAGGTTTTGTTCACCATTTTGTCAGTCAAATGTTTACCTGGTTCTGTCTGAGGATCAGGAGCTGAACTTGGATCCACATCTGGTTTCACAGCAACATCAGCAGGAGGGCACACAGGGAACTGAAACAACTTGGTTGGAGCCGTGGATGATGACTGAGGAAGCTCAGATGGCACAGGGGGCGGGCTGATTTGAGGAGGTGGACTTAGGGCATCTGTAGAGTCTGTCTTGCTCCTGTGCTTATCCCAGTCTAGAGGAACTGGGTGGCAATCAGGCTCAACATACTCTAGCCCAAACTTTTCACCAGTGTCTCTGCTAGAGAGATGAAAAACAGGATACTTCTCTTCCCCAAACACCCGTTCAGAGACTGCATTGAGATCTGCAATCAAAGCTGGATCAAAGACAGCTGGAAGACGAACATCTGGCTGCTTCAAGTCCACCAGCCGCTGGTAATTCCACCGTGCCACAACCGTCATCCCTTGAGCTTGAAACAGCTCTGAGGAAATGTGTGTTCCAGTCACCCATGGAGCCTGATGGAAGTGGTAACCCTCTTGCTGAGATGTGCCTCTAATGGGGATCCAAACAGGAACTTTAGCTCCTTCACCCTGCACATGGTTCAGCTGCACTGTTCCTCCATGCCTGTACAAGATCCCACCTTCCACCTGGGGATCACTAAGGCAACCTCACAGGATGTGCACACGCTGAATCCACCATGCCTTCAGCATGGACAGCTTAAAGAGAGGGACATCATTCGGATCTTTGGCCAGGTAGAAGTGTTGGAATACTCGCTCAACTCTCTGGACAAGCTCCTCGGGTTGTGGAATCTTAGTCCTGCAGTGCCCGCGAATGTGTTTCTTTGTCGGGTTGGCAGGTTGAATTCCACAAAAGGTATAGGCGTCTTTGAG